>NC_142948.1:9756472-9763972 GCF_046866305.1 Octopus bimaculoides | reverse complement strand
TGTATATATATATATATATGTATATATGTGTATGTCTGTATGTATATATATATATATATATATATGTATGTCTGTATGTATATATATATATATATATGTATATATATGTATGTCTGTATGTATATATATATATATGTATATATATGTATGTTTGTATGTATATATATATATGTATATATATGTATGTTTGTATGTATATGTATATATATGTATGTTTGTATGTATATATATATATGTATATATATGTATGTTTGTATGTATATATATATATATATATATATGTATATATATGTATGTTTGTATGTGTATATATATATATGTATATATATGTATGTTTGTATGTGTATATATATATATGTATATATATGTATGTTTGTATGTATATATATATATGTATATATATGTATGTTTGTATGTATATATATATATGTATATATATATATATATATGCATATATACGTATATATGTATACACAAATACAGAGATAACTAAATACATATAGAGAGAAATATATAAGTATATATAAATACATATATATATATATATATATATACACACAAACATACACACACATATATATATGGAAACATAGATATAGGCGTGTGTATACTGTTATACATTTCTCTTCCATCTTCTTCACACATTTCACTGCCGTAATATAGCATCTACCCAACCTCATTGAAAGACAGCACAAAAACTTCAAGCCAAATTGAAGAGAAACTATGAATGACGTTGAAGAGTTGTATTAGAACGGCTTCTTCTACACACATTATAAATAATGTGTCAGAAAAATCATGGTCTTTTACAGAGTGCTTAGTTTTTATCTTCCATTAACACTTCTTAAATTGTCTCTGTGAACGGACTGTCAAATACTGACTCGTCACATTAGGTAGCAGATGTCTGACTTCTAATGTATATTCATAGGGAATAACAAACAAAGTAGAATAATGGGTATGTTTGTATGTAGTTATATGGCTTGTTTGTTTATGTATCTATTGAATGTGTATAATTGGATGTTAATGCGTGAGAAGGTGTGTGTGTGTATTTGTATGTGTGCGTGCGTGTGTGTGTGTGTATGTGTGAACGTATGAAAACGTGTGTATGAGGTTGTTTTTATTTGTGTCTGTGTCATTTTGCAAAGTGTGTTTATGCTGAACGCTTGTGTTATTAGGTGCAAATCTACATATGTAAATATATATATATATATATATATATATATATATATATATATATATATATATATATATACAGAGAGAGAGAGAGGGGTAAATAAATAGATATAAATATATATGTATATATATTCTTTTATACTTTTACTTGTTTCAGTCATTTGACTGCGACCATGCTGGAATATCACGTTTAGTCGAACAAGTCGACACCAGGACTTATTTTTGTACGCCTGGTAATTAATGTATCATTCAATTTTGCTGAACCGCTAGATTACGGGGAAGGAAACACACCAACATCAAGCGATATTCGGGGGATAAACACAGACACGTAAACACATATATATATATACATATATATATATATATATATATATATATACATGTTTATGTGTCTGTGTTTATCCCCCGAATATCGCTTGGTGTGTGGTGTGTTTCCTTCCCGGTAATCTAGCGGTTCAGCAAAATTGAATGATACATTAATTACCAGGCGTACAAAAATAAGTCCTGGTGTCGACTTGTTCGACTAAACGTGATATTCCAGCATGGTCGAATGTCAAATGACTGAAACAAGTAAAAGAATAAAAGAATATATATACATATATATTTATTTCTATTTATTTACCCCTCTCTCTCTCTCTCTCTGTATATATATATATATATATATATATATATACATATACGAGGGGCTTCTTACAGTTTCCGTCTATCGAATCCACTCACAAGTCTTTGGTAGTTCCGGGGCTATAGTAAAGGACATTTGCTCTAGGTGCCACGTAGTGGGAATGAACCAGGGACCATGTGGTTGGGAAGGAAGGTTCTTACCACACAGCCACTCCTAAGGTATTTTTCGATGTTGTTGTTATTATTATTATTCAGGTCTCTGCCTGAATTCGAACTCGGAATCTTGGGGTTAGTGGCCTGCGTTTTTAACCACTACGTCCACGGGCACATGACGTAGTAGTTAAGAGTGCGGGCAACTAACACCAAAATTTCGAATTCGATTCCAAGAAGTGAGGTGAATAATAATAACAACAACAACAATAATAATAATAATAATAACAACAACAACATCGAAAAATACCTTAGGAATGAGAACCCATGTTCGAAACGTTGAGTTGACAACAAACAAGATGAGGACAAATATCCGTCAAATGTAAATAATATATATATATATATATATATATATATATATATATATATATATTATTGACGTAAATAAGAAATTATCATCTGTGAGACTATATAGTACATACATGCTATAAATATTCGCAGTAAAATACTGGGCGGACAAACAATTTTGGACACAAGGAGTCAGAGGGCGAAGTTTCAAATGGAGAGCACAAGTCCATTACATCGGCCCCACATCTTTATTCATACTTATTTTATCGGCCATGAACGTTTGGAAGTTAAAACTCTCCTCTACAGGAGTTTAACAAAAAAACGGATAAGCATTTTTTTTCAGCCGCTTCAACAACTCTGCAAATATATTTTGTAAATAATATGGTGGGTGACTTTGTTTGGTTTCGATGTTTCGGGTGGATTCACATTTATTAATGCTTGCGTATAACATATTTTATGACTGACCCTAAACTTTGAGTATCAATTTCCATCATTTTCTGAAAGTGTATTTGTCGTTCTATTTTAGTTCATGACCACCAATTCATGAACAAAGCTCTCTTGTAAAATCTCCCACGATAAAATTGAACACTAGTCTGTAACTGCACGAATGCCTGCATGAGTAATCCGTGCGAATAGATAAAATTTACTGGAAATTCATGAAAGTTATATTTCAATCATGTTGTGTTTAGCGCACTGCTGTATCGTCAGAGATATGTACCGAGATAAAATTAAATATATGCAACTTGTCTGTTTCAAAGTCAACAAAAGTATATATTCATGTACTTACTATGACGACAGCGGTTCTCCACACAGTCGCCATATTTCCGTTTTAACAGTGTCTTCATTGAACAGCATTTACTAGACTAAACAATAGAAAAGTTCTACAACGCAACAAATATGCCTAATACTTCGTGTATTTCTTATATACAAACAACTGTATTCTATTGATCAAATGTGCACTAACTACACAAAAGTTGAACGTATTATCACAAAAAAACTTATAAAGCAGAACAGAAAATGCATTATCCGAATCATCACCTATCATTAATAATATATTACAAAACACAAAATTTATAAAGTTTCTTGTAATTCAGATATTACAAGTCTGTAAATGCACGAATGTTAACAATTTACTATCAACCGATATGATATACAAATCGTACACCAAATGGTTAAATTATACACTTCACGTTCACAATTGATATATTCTCTGTATAAGAATGAAGCTTTTCACACAGAACATAGTGCGATTATTGCAAGTCAGCCATGGAGATAGCATCTAGTTAAGATAAAATGTGGGTACCGAGCTTTCAGCAAATGATAGGCTTTAGAAGGAAAGCTCCCGACTAGAATGCCTATGAGTATAGGTCTGCTTGAGCATAATAGTTCAAGGTCACCAGCTACAAACAGTCGGAACAGAATACGTCATATTCTATCATGTATCAATTAAAAAACCGGACGTGGATGAAAGATGTGTATTCTGTAAAACTGCCCACAAATGCGTATGTATATATATATGCGTATATATATGAACATTATACATACAAATGTACGCATGCATGCATGTATGTATGTATGTATTATGTATGTATAGAATGAAGAGGTTAACTTCAAAACCAGATGTATGCACCGGAATGATGTTAAGTACTTGTTTGAAACAGCAATATGAATATATGATTCCTTATTGGAAGACTACAATTCGCCTACTGTCTATATGGCATCGATCCCAGGTTGACTGAAAAAAATTGCAAGCGCGTGAAGCCAGCAGCTGGCAAATTGTGTTTTAATGGTTATCATGAAATCGACCAATAATGCACTAAGGCCGATTTTCAAAGTAAGCTTCTCACATGTATATATATGTGTGTGTGTGTGTGTGTTGCTCATGTGTGTGTGTTTGTGCATACAGAGTATGTTGAATAAACTCGTTTAAATTAAGTAAAAATGAAAAGAAGACTAACATCTCATTTTAACAAAATATCTTGAAATGCTGAAAAGTAAAATCAGTATTGGTTACAACCATGACCTCCAGACGACTTCAGAATCTAATGTTACTCTTCTGGGCGGTCTCCTTGTATACGTTGATGCATGCTTTCATAGTTCTTACCTTCAGTTGGCCTTTGATGTTACAATGAATTTTGTTGGTCTCTCGCTTAACTGCGCTCCGCACATAATAAAGAGGGTGCTGCAGTCTGGGGAGTTAGGTGGTCAGATGCTAGGGGTGATATGGTCGCAGAAATTCTCTGACAGCCATGATTGTTTCTCCTTCTTTCGTCGCATGGTGTTGAGTCTCCATGTGGGAAAATAACTGGAGATATAAAGCGGTCATCACTAGTGATCACTCCAAATACCATTCTTCGTACTTGTCAGATTACACTGTACTCAGTTTGGAACCCACACACGGCCAAATGTTCGTATTCGAGATTCCGGCCCGAATACCAAGGAGTACAGTATGTTGCTTCGAAATCTCTGGAAACAACGTTTTGTTTTCCTCACAGACGGTTCCAACTACCGCTGCTATACTGTGTAGCCCACAAAATCATAT
Source organism: Octopus bimaculoides (assembly GCF_046866305.1). Classification (NCBI taxonomy): domain Eukaryota; kingdom Metazoa; phylum Mollusca; class Cephalopoda; order Octopoda; family Octopodidae; genus Octopus; species Octopus bimaculoides. The sequence goes on along the minus strand of NC_142948.1, from coordinate 9,759,141 downwards.
ATATATATATATATATATATATATATATAGGGTTGGCCAAAATTCACCTGACAGTAAATCAAAATTCCATAAATATTTAATATTCAATTTTATTTTTTCATTCCAATTATGAATGCTTAATAATTGAATGCTCTGAGTTAAAATGACCCTTTTTGTTTCAGCATTTGTCTATTTATTAGCGAAGTCTCATGCAAAATAATTTTTTGTTTTAATTTTGGAATTGAATGGTTTTGGTTTACTGTCAGGTGACTTTCGGCCAACCCCGTATATAAAATGTGAGAGACGGAATAGGGAAGATACGAGAATCTTTAATCGTAAACGTTTCGACTCCTCAATCACTGTAATCGTTTCGACTCCTCAAACATCGAGCCCTCACGTGTGTGATACTACAGAACTGGTTTGGGTGTATCCCTCGGTGTAGATATATCACCTCAGGTGATTTCAAGAGGTATCTCGCTAAAATAAACGATGTTCCACGCAAAGTTTTACAACATGTTTTCTTGTTGGTCGTCACATAGTAATTGATACTGCTTCAATCTTATAGAAGTTAAATTAAAAAGATCAGATACAAATAAATACCAATACACAGTACAGCGAAAAAAATTATTACATATAATAGTTAATGGTTATTAATACTGGAAGGGTTGAAACGATTTTAATGATCAATAAATATTATCGTATCTTCCATCTTCTGTTTTATCAATTACATACAATTACTCAAATCCAGCGAACGTGGTTAACTGGCAAGTTACCAGCTGTATTCGTAAGATTTATTAACTAATAACTATATATATATATATATATATATATATATATATATATATATATATATATATATATATATATATATATATATAGGAGAAAGATCAGGGACTCAAAGGATCACACAGAGCCAGCTGTAAGCTCACTGCCCTGTGCGTTGTTATTACCAAAAAAATGTTATTATATATCAATTGTAACCACGATATCCCTTCTAAAACCAAGGAATAACAATGGGAGATAGTATATATAAAACTTGGCCAGATAAGATAAATAAATTGAGAGAATAAATGTTTATTTCGTAAGCTGACAGCTGCTTTGTAATCAGTGTTATTTACATGACAGGTGCTACACCGTCCTTCACTTTTTATGCATATATAAGTCAAAATACACACATACATACATATATATATATATATATATATATATATATATATATATATATATATATATATATATATATATATATATATATATGTAGTGTACTTTTCTGTGATTTAAGATCGACAAACAAATGTATTCTGTCTGGTGTGAGATAAATATTTGATAAACACAATATATGTTAATGTGCAACTATAAGCTTCATGTACTGATTGTATGAGCGACCGTATATTTATACATATAAGGTGTGTCTAATGATTGTGCTAGGACACTACACATGTTAGAAAATATACTCTGGCATGCTTTCAGTACATGAAAATTATAGTAGCACATAAACACATCTTGTATTTATTAAATAATATATATACATATATAGTTTGCCAGTAAATCACATTCACTGGCTTAGTGTTCAAAGGTATGTAATTAATGAGACGGAAGTTTGAAGATACGAGAGTCATTATGGATGACTACAATCGTTTTGACACTGCCAGCATCCATAACCACTTGAGCTTATATGAAAAACTTTTTTCGCTGTACTGTGTATTTACATCTCTTTGTATCTGATATACAACTGTGCACTATCATGACAAATCAACCACACCACAGAAACTTTCATGCCAGATTAAAACACTATGAATCCATACAGACAGCCCAGCGGTAATTAGCATCGCTTGTAACAATATGATTTCAGTTTCGGATGACCTGTACAGTGATAACATATTCATGTAATACAAGGCTATTATTGTCAAGGCATGAGCATTTTTATGGACGCAAACTTGTATTTGTAAGTTTGCAGGGTTCCGTTAATTCAATCTTCTACCAGATAACCTGAGATATGTAATCGTTATTTTTGTGTCGGTCTTTTTTCAATTTCCGTCTACCAAATCCACTTACAAGGTTTTGGTCGCCCTGAGATTATAGTAGAAGACACTCGGTGAAGGTGCAACGTAGTGGGACTGAACCCAGAACCGTATGGTTGGGAAGCAAGTTTCACAGCTCACCAATATTCCCTAAGCCAACACGCGAGCTAGGGAGATGTACGACTGATGAAATTACCATGCAGAATGTCCAATAACGTACATTCATACTATGGATGCAAGTATGTCGTTTAATTTCACATTCTGCCGCAAGCGTAGATATCGGGAATGATTATTTGGAAATTGGCCAGTAGTAGGAGAAAGTTGTATGATTGTTGGTTTTTACTAAATTACAACTGATTAATTGAGAATGAAGAGTATCAGAATATAATGCAGTTTGCATTGTAGGCCCTGCGAATATTATTTTCTATTTCCTAAAAATAATAGTGCGTACAGTAATATCTACATGTGTTTCTTTTGTTACTTCAAAATTCAGAATTTGGTTACGCTTAAAACTTAATTTGTAAAATAATATTTTCTACATTTCAAAATATATCTTTTGAAAACAGATTAGACTCGCTTGAATTGTATATACAATTTAATAAAAATAAATTATGCATTATAAACATTATATTGCTTTTTGAAACTCTTTCATTTTAACAAATAATGAAA
>NC_142948.1:9721128-9755972 GCF_046866305.1 Octopus bimaculoides | reverse complement strand
GAAATAACTTTAATGAAAAAAAAGGAATGTTTGTGTTTTTGGTTTTTACATTCTTACGTTTGTACAAGTTGTATTGATCTCACGTTGAAGTTAGTTAAATGATGTTAATTTGATTAAGTATCTGGAGAGTTTACAGATAAAGATAAAACTTGATTTAGGTGAATTAATTAGCAGTATTATCGACTTGAAGCTTCAATATAAATTACGATTCAATGTGTATCGATGTTGTGTTTCATTTTAACCTGCGTTCATACAGAGAAATATTTCAGCGCAAATGAACAAACATAACAGTTTTAATTAATTAGCAAAAGAAAATAGTTCTCCACATTGACTATTATCTGAGTAGTATCAATATCGTTTTCTCCTTAAAATGCAATAGTAAGAACGAAATTAACCATAAAATCTGCAGGTTACTGTCAGATGAGAGAAAAAAGGAAACACAAATCTTGTATATTGTATTAAATTTTAATTTACATATATCAGAGAAAAAATTTGTTAATTCCTAACAAGACTAATTTATTACAAGACAGCGTGATGGGAGACAGTGAGCTGCAAACCGCAGATTACTATTACCTCCCTAATATCTTCAATCGATTTAAAATGTCTCTGCCTGAATATTCGTTTAATAAAATTCATTTCACCAATGCCCTTTTGGGTCAATTCTAATGCTCTGATTAAATTATTATTTACTGAGACATTAAACATATTTCACAGAGTTATGCATTCACCCAATTTATTTTTTATTCATTGCTGCTGCTTATTTCTTTTCATGTCGTTAGCGCGTTGGGAAAAATTACTTATTGTCCTTTCTTTCAGCTTATTATATATTCTGATTACGAAACGAATGTCGCCTAGGACGGTATCACCTTCATCATTTCTGGACGAAAAAATAAGTAACACTTGATGTACTTGGGATACTGCCAGCCTTGAACCAAAATTTGAAACCTTTCATAGGTGTCTGATTTTGTATATGTTCTTTAGAGTTATTGCGTCAAGAACATTCTTTGCGGCTTTTTTTTTTAACCTTTTATGTTCCGCGTTCAATTCCCACCGCGATTAACCGTGCATTTCAAATTCTGGAGATCAATGAAAGAATGTAGCAGTGTATTCTGTTCGTTGATTCAATCATTTCACTGCGGCCATGCTGGAGCAACACCTTAAAGGTTTTTAGTAGAAAAAATCCACCCTAAGACGTTTCTTGAAGCCTAATACTTATATTATCGTTCTCACTTGCCGAACCACTAATTTACAGGGACGTAAACACATATATGTTCGACCGGCTTCTTTCAGTTTCTGTCTACCAAGTTCACTCACAAGGCTTTTGTCGGCCCGAGAATATAGTAGACACTTGCCCAAGTTGCCACGCAGTGGAACTGAACCCAGAACCATGTGTTTGAGAGGTAAGCGTCTTACCACAGAGCCTCACCTTCGCCTATATATATATTAATATTTCAATCGTAAACTCATGACATGAGCCGTAACGAGGTATGAACGTCCGATCTCACTGTTGCACAATTGCTAGCCAATCGATGGAAGCGAATTCAGATCTCATTATCGATTTTACAATGGAAACTATAATCTAAAAGACGGAAATAATACAAAGAGAAACATCAACATGCAGATCGATTAAAGACAATCGATATGGTCAGTCTAGTAATTTTGTGTGAATTTCATCTGTCAATTAGTGAAAGATGCTTGTATGAGGTCGGAGGTGCTGGCTGTGCATGGTGTGTCGAAAATATATATTTCTTCTGGGCAATTGCTTTGTATTACATGGGTGGAATTGTCCGAAATTGGACATTGATTAATGGGAAGAACATATGGTGCATGTGTTGTTTAGCAGATGTGCGTTGTGTGTTTGTTCATCGAAGCAAGTATGGTGGTGCATTGAGAATATCGGTTGGAGTGGTTTAGACTACAATCCGTTATGGGGGAAGTTGGTTCGAACGATATGCATGCGGTAATCAGTGACAAAAATAAAAAAAATTAAATGTTTTTTTAGTTTTGTTTTTTGGATGTTTATGTTAATCATGCTTTCACTATTTGTTGTTATAGTTGCTGCCGTTCCTCGTACTGGTACAGGGTGGCCATAAAGTCACGCACCATTCTGCAGTATGTGAAATTGCTAGCATTCTCTTTTTTTTTCTCTTTCGCGACTGTCAATATTACTCACAAACCAATCCTCATTGGATGGAGGCAGATGATCTACAAGGCGGGGGCAAGGTTATGGTGTGGTGTGGAATTAGGCACAATCAAGTAATTGCACCATTTTATTTTGAGGGCATTATGACAAGTGATTCGTATCTGGATATGCACAGCCACAATGTATTTTAAAAAATGCCCTGAAATAGATTTAGCTTGCTATTTCTAGGATTTCGAGAAACCACAGGGAGGTAATTATCGAACGCTCTGTCGTTTTACAGTGGTACGCTAGTAGTCAATAACCTTCCATTTGGCAAGCAATAGAGAAATCTATTGGCCATCGGTAGCATCTTGGTGATAGGCAGATAAAAAGACCAAGGATGGCGATATTTACTTTAATAGCCGGAATATAGCCAGGATTAGCTGCAATTCTATAGAGAAGCAATGAGGTACTTAGAATTGTGTTAAGGCAATAATTCATGGGACATTTATTCAATATAAATATACGGTGACCGTTAATCACACGTATATTTTTTTCATCTTTCCAACTGAGAGAAGATTTTGCAAATGCAGTTACCATTGTAAACATGGTTCAACTGACATCATTGTTGCCACAGAGCTCTGTGATTATAAACGTATTTATATAGTGATTAAGTGAAACCTTTTAACAGTGAAAATCCACATCTAATGTTTGTTCTAATCCAGCCTAGTCCTGTAAACATGGCGGCTAACAGCATTTTACTATTTGTATAATGCATATGTCAGCAATGTGCATTGGAATATAGTCCGCCATTTTCAGATGTATTTTCTGCTTTTGTTCGAAGAATAAAAGTGCAAGCAATACATTGATGTAAATACGATATACTTGTTTGTGAAGGGATGTATATATATATATATATATATATATATATATATATATATATATATGTGTGTGTGTGTGTGGTGGGGCGTATATATATACACATATTTATATATACATACATATATATAGACATATATATGTATCTATATATATATATATATATATACATACATATAGATACACATATATATGTATCTATCTATATATATATATATATATATATACATACATATATATACACATATATATCTATATATATATATATATATACATACATATATATACACACATATATGTATCTATATATATATACATAGATATACATATATATATATATATATATATATATGCATCTATATATATATATATATATATATATATATAGATACACATACATAATTACGTACATATATGTATATACATCTGCATATATATGTAATTTTGTATGTACGTATATATATATATATATATATATATATATATGCATCTGCATGCGACTAAGTATGTGCTTGTAATGCGAATCTGTGCCTGTGAATGTACATGTTTGTGCTTAAATGTATATCCGCTGTGTGTGTAAATGTCGACGTGTGTGTGTGAGAGAGTATTTATGCCAGCTTGTCCGCATTGGATAAATGGGCTTCGTTAATGCATGCCTGTTTAACATTTTACTCGTAAAATCTATTAGCTGATAGCTACTGAATCGCATCAAACAAGCACAAACTTGTAATGGAATATATGTTTATATAGAGAAATGTCAAAAGTGTATGGTATCCGTAATGTTCGGTGAATGCGTAGAACTCTTCAGAAACTGTACAAGTGAAGAAGATATTAGTAATATCGTGTGCCGCGTAATTGAAATGGTTTGATTTACGGTTGACTACTGAAATAAGTGAGAATTGTGAAATTTTACTTTTATTCGTGAGAAATACACAGGATTTGAAATCAGTCGGAGTATCAAATAAAATCGAGGATCACGTGTCTGATTATGATACGATCACCCAGATATTTTTAATTGCAAATTGTAAAATTATGAAGATGACGGTGATGCTGATGGTGACGAGGTTGATAACAATAATAATAATTGTAAAAATCGACACTGCTTAACAAAACCATCGCATATATATATATATATATATATATAATATATATATATATATATATATATATATATATATATATATAAACTATGTCTCTGTTTGCTCTATTTGCATGTGTATGTAAATATATATATATATATATATATATATATATATATAAACTATGTCTCTGTTTGCTCTATTTGCATGTGTATGTACATATATATATATATATATATATAAACTATGTCTCTGTTTGCTCTATTCGCTGTGTATGTAAATATATATATATGTATATATATATATATATATATATATATGAACTGAGTTTGGAGGGATATATGGCGCAGAACGCATTCACTTTTGGTGAATCCCTCTCATACGCAACTGTGACATGGGGCTTTTCTTCTCCCTAAATGTAAACATTATGCTTATTGACTTTGCCATTTGTATGAAATGTGGCCTCATCATTGAAAACAAGACATTGCTTGACCTCGACTTTTTCAAATTTCTCTTGCATATTAAAAGCAGAATTGTTTGCGCTTTCTCTTGTCATCTGCCATTATGGCCTGAAGGAGCTCTAGATTTCAGGGTTTCATTAGCAAGCGTTTCCTCATGACGCGTCAAACTGTCGTGGGAATAATCTAGATTTCCAGACTTGTTCTTATGTGCTTCTGGGTGCTTCACAACAGTTTTTGGCGAACCCGCTCGTCCGTCTCTTCCAATGTTAGTGGCTATCCAGATCCTTTTGCCCTTCTTCTTTGAATTTTTTGTGCCATGTCCAGATCTGCATTGCCGTCGGTGACTTTTTAGAGAACTCTCTCACAAATGCACGCTGCAAAGTCTTTTTCGACTGTGTTCGCGCATACTCCAACACACAAACCCCTTTTATCTTCCAGTGAATGCTATTTCTATACCTAAAAATATAAGCATATCAAACATTAAACATAAAAGTTTGACCTGTTTTTACTTCTGCTGTTAAAATTTGAAGTCGGTTTTCTGCGGGATTACTCGTAGCGCACGTGAGCGATTGAGTAATTAATACGATTTTCTCGCTCGTCTATATAAATACGAGTGTGCTGGTCTTGTATAATCATTTTAATGTCGCCTGATCGAATTTATTATTCTTTTATTAGCATTCTCGGATTTATAATTTTGAAAAATTGTGCTGATGAAGAATATGTTTGGGCAAATATATTTTTACACCTCATTAATCTAGAAACGCGCGTTCAAAATTAATCAAGATTCGTTATTTTTTCCTTTTTTACCTTTGTATTTTGCGAGTATTACTGTTTTTGTGGGGGAGGGGGAGTTGTATTTTAGTAGAGAAATAGTAGTTTTTGGCTGCTATTTCTAATTTTCGGGGTGTAGTGAAGCAATACTTGCTGAACCCTAAATTTTAAATTGTGTTTATACGTTTACCGATAACGGCTTTTTACACACCGAACTGCTTGGTAAAATTACTAATTATGAATTAATTATTAATTTTTACCGTATATCTGTATGAGTATATATATATATATATATATATATATATATATATATATATATATATATATGGGTATAGTAAAGAAGGCCCACTTCTACGACATAGTCAGCAACTTCTTAGAACGTTGAACAATTGATGTTGCAACGTATTCGACCATGCTACAATTCTCGTATGCACACTCAGTACATATATACTGAAAACTGCCTGTGTTCTTTCAAAACAAATCTACTCTATGCCAAATCGATTTTATTGGGTTCTTGAAAGATATCGTTTCGTGAAAGCTGTTTCGACAACCGTTTCAAAGACTGCGTATGAAAGGAGAAAGTGAAAAAAATTGAAGTGAAAGGAGGTTTACGTATTAGAGAAATGTGATGCATGCAATTATGTGGCCCCAAAGAATTTTGTCCCTCAGCATTGTAATATGTATATATATAGACGTTTCGCATTTTGTTGTATATATGTAGACATCGAGAGAGAGAGAGGGGGTAGATAGAGTGGGGGCAGAGAAGGGGAGAAAAAGTTGATTTGTATGAATTCGGAAAAGTGTTTACTGAGATTATAATACTGTTCGGTTTTCTACAGTGTTTGATTAAATTCCTATTAAATTCGACTCTAAACACTGGCTGTAATATATTTCTATTGCAAGCATTTCCAAATCGTATATGTCTCTATCGTTCCCCGCTCATCTCTTGCAGTAGTTAGACTGTTGCCATACTGGAGCAATGCTTTCAAGAATGTTTTATTAAACGAACCGACTTCAGCAATCAGCTTTTCAAAATCTGTTCTTTATTCTATCGGTCTCTCTTGCCGAAGCGTCATTTTACGGAGATGTAAGCACGAAAGTGGTGGTGAGAGATGCAGTTTCAAGTGGTGGTGAGATACACAAAATCCCACACACACAGCTATCTATCTATTTATCTATCTGTCCGTCTGTATATATATATATATATATATATATATATATATATATATATATATATAATAATATATTATAAATTAACTACCAACAACAATAATTGGTAAGCTAACTTAAAAAATCATCACCTAAACAGCAGAAAAAAACGACAGTGAAGATATGCAGACTCTTCAAGAATCGATCCTTTTGGTTATATTAATAATAATAAAGGAGTTACTATAAATATGTTCTTTTGAATTTATACGTTTTTGCGTCGTAACTCCTTTATTATTATATATATATATATATATATATATATATATATATATATATATATATACTTTATTAAAATATGTGTATATATATATATATATATTTATATATATATATATATATATATATATATATATATATATATATGTATATAAACTGTTACTCAGAGTTTTGCGTTCCCGCTCGTCGGATAATGTTAGACAAGACGGACTTCTTACAGTCCCGGGCTATCATATATACGCGAGAGGCTTTGGTCGGCCCTAGGCTATAGTAGAAGGCAGTTGCTCAAGGTGCCATGCAATGGACTGAACTCGGAACTCTGTGTCGTTTTGTCTGCTCGAGGCCCGACATTCTTTCTGCATCTTTCGCAGTCATCTCCAATATCGGAAGTCGACAGTCTTACTATTAATGGTGCGAAACTGAGTATTACTATTTGGGTGGATAACTGATGAAGAGTTAGGGACCCTCTATATATTATACGTATACGTTTCTGTCGTTCTTTATGTACAATGCATTTTTCATTGCCACTCATTTATGTATAATAGAGAATGAAAAGAAGGGGTACAATATTTTTCTTTTTATTTTGTCTAGTTCTCACTCCCTTCCGCTGATCTCGCTATTTTTCTTTATTTTCATCTTATTCTTCGGTTTGGCCTGCAATGTTTCACCCTAGATCCATTTTCGTTGTCATTACTGGTGAGGAATATTGGTGGATGGAAACAAGTCATGCAGTCAAAGAGTTACCCCCAATTAAATTTTGTCTGTATCGACGTTGCAGATACGTCCAAAAGTAATCTTAATGTCTGCTCTCCTGTGTACGCTCAATCTGTATTTTATCAAATTTATCGCAAAAATACGATAACTACATTCCTTTGGCAACCGATTTTAGATTTCTCTGTCTGGAGATACTGGGATTTGAGATAGAATTTTTGCATTCTGTTAAGTTCTTCTTCCAGTTCTTATAGGTATTATGCTTCAGATAAAGAAAATATTTCAAAAAGAAATACTTAAGATTTGGGTAGAAAATAATCTAAATATCTATAGCATTTCAAGGCAATTCGAACAGAGAAAGTAATTGTTACTGGAGTAGAGGTACGTTAGTGTGTACTAATTCCCGTACTTTTTGACAAATGTTCCTGAACTCAGAACAACGGCCAAACGACGTAACAACTGAGGATTGCGTTTTTACTGTTTCCACAAAATGAAAATGCATTGGTAGATGTGGGCCACTACGTATCTCTCTATTTGTCTATCTATTTATCTATGTATCTGTCCATCAATTTATCTATCTATCTGTCTATATCTCTCTCTATTTATATGTATGTATATGCGTATGCATTTTGCTCGTTTTGACTTGCGCCATCGGCTTGAAATACACGTTTTTTCTATTTCGTATGTCTGCTCTGTGTTGTTTTGTTTCCTTGAGCCCCGACATTCTCTTCGTCTTTTAGAGGTACCTCCAATATGGGAAGTACTCAATCTTAATGTTTCGGAACTCAGTATTACCATTTTGGTTGATAACTGATGAAGAATTAGGGACACTCTCTGACTTATACTTTAGATAGATAGATATATGTAAGTATGTATAAGTAGGCATAGGTGTCAATGTGTGTGTTTGATATGCATATTATTTAATTAAATCATATATCGATGCATATATGTGTGTGTGTGAGCGCGCACGTTTGCGGCGTGCTTTCGCGTATGTGAGGATATATATGGTAGAATACACAAGTTTCAGAAAGAGAGAAATCTACCTACAGAACGCAGCATAGTAGTAAAATAGATGAAACGAAATATAGTATTATAGATTCCTCTGAATAAACGGATAAATCAACTTTTTAGCTTCGCTTTGACAGGATTAACAAAATGATCAAATATGTGTACACGTACTAGAATTTTTTTTCTTTTTAAATCTAGCTTATATCCATCTTAGATAAATAGAATATCTTTCTCACCTTGCATTAACATTCGAGTTGCCAATATAGTATCTATTGAAATGCCAAGAATGATTTTAAAAAATATAGATTCGAAAAATTCTATAGGAGCAAACGAATTACAACGACACCATTTTAAATGCTCGTTGTCATATTGAAATTTGCAGTTACGTTGCGATTTTAAGTGGATTCTTTCTGTTAATAATAGGTTATAAGAAAAATATGACAGGAAGAACCATAATGAAAATGGTATGATGTTCCAATATTGAAATGTGCTAAACCCAGTAAATTGTGAATTCTATATATATATATATATATATATATATATATATATACACACACACACACAGAAACACACACACAGAGGGACAGAGAGACATATTTGTGTATGTATACACAAACACATATAGACATACATATATACACACACACACACATATATATATATATATATATATATATATATATATATATATATATATATATATATATATATATATATATATATATATATGTATATATTCACATACCCATATATACACACACATACACATAAATACGTGTGTGCAGAAATATAGATTCGTGTGCATATATGCAAATACGTATACCTACATATTTACTTCTGAACGTGTGAGTATGTATGTGTATATATATATGTATATATATATATATATATATATATATGTATATATATATATATATATATATATATATATATATATATATATATATACACACACAAGTTTGTGTGTCTGTGTGTGTGCATACAGAGAGAGGGGAGAGAGAGTGAGTGACAGATGGACAGATAGATAGATAGATAGATAAAAATGTATATATATTCTTTAACTCTTTTATTTGTTTCAGACTTTTCATTGCGGTTATGCTGGAGCAGTGTATTGTAAGATAGATATATTGTAAGTGATGTATTTAAACCAATCAACAGATAAAATATATATTTCCTCATTTCTGCATATTACGCTAATCTTCTCTGGGTGCTTCTCAACCATTTTCTCGTTCTAGCAAACATGTGTTGTTTCACTTTGAGGACAATCAAGGAACAAACCCATTAACATTATACTATCCTACACTTTACCATCCATCAATACTAGAATACGTTTACTTTTTGGACTTTTTCTTTCTATCTATCTATCTAGCTAGCAAGCTAACTGTCTATGTACGATATGCAAATTTTGCTATCAATGTTAATCTTGTTTCTATCATTCCTACCTTAATTTCCCTCTCTATCTATTTAGTTACTCATTGTTTGGTTATCTTTAATCCTTTATTTTATACCAGTTTCGGTCGTTTGACTGCAGCCAAGCTGGGGCACCACCTTCAAAGATTTTAGTCAAATAAATAGACACCAGGACATTTGTTTTTAGATATATATATATATATATATAATGCCTAGTACTTCTATCCACCTATTTTGTCTGACGTGAACACTCCGACACCACTTGTCAAGCGATGGTGATGGGCAAACACAGACACATAGCTGCATGTTAAAGATCGCGTCTCTTGTGATTAAATGTACATTTATATATATATATATATATATATATAGTTTTAGGGAAAATAACCAATTTTCAAGAACTCATCGATGAAAATCCACTATCACATATAGAAAAATTAATAATTAAAAGCACAATAAATGAGTATAATATAAAGTAAAGTAAATATCATAAGATAAATATAATAAAAAGATTACACGTGTTTCATAACCAATTTTCAAATAGAAAAGAAATTTAAATCGATTAAAATCAATTGAAATTATCTAAAATAATATTATTACGTTTGTAGAAATAAATAATCTTGTATTTTTCTATTATTCAATTGATCTTTAATCATAATTAAATAAACGTCTTTAGCTTTAAATAGTATAGCTTTAACTATTACACCGGTTAAATATGTACTAATTTTATCTTCATTATTATTTTAAACTTAAACTTCGTTCAACTTGTATTTAAAACAATGATAATTTAAAACAATGATAATTTAGGTAAGATGTTTTTTGTATATAATATACATGTTATTATTATGGATGAAGGGATGATTATTGAATGGTTATTATTTTGATATTATGATATTTTTTAAATAATTTTTCTATCTTTATATAATAAGTATATCATATTAATTCATTTGGTACTTATTGTTGGTTGAGATATATATCTAATTATTGTTCTACTTACGATCTGACGAGTAGCTATATTTTTGAATAGAACTTATTTTAGATAATTTCAATTGATTTTAATCGATTTAAATTTCTTTTCTATTTGAAAATTGGTTATGAAACACGTGTAATCTTTTTATTATATTTATCTTATGATATTTACTTTACTTTATATTATACTCATTTATTGTGCTTTTAATTATTAATTTTTCTATATGTGATAGTGGATTTTCATCGATGAGTTCTTGAAAATTGGTTATTTTCCCTAAAACTATATATATTTTATATATACTTTATCTATAAGGCTCAATTTAATTTTTTATAAATTGATTTTAATTGAGTTTTTTACCTGTAATTTTGGATTTTGTCCCTAATAATATTATTATATATATATATATATATATATATATATATATATATATATAACAGGATGTAATAATCGCCTTAGGGATAATAAAATCCAGAGATCAACTGATATTTTCACAAATCTTTAAATTCCTTAGAGAAGTAAGTATAATATAGATTTTTTTTATCCATCTAATAGTTTATCTGCATAATTGAAAGTATTTGAATGTAACTGTTTGTGCATTGAAATTCTACATAGTAACAGTAATTTTAATAATTTCTCTATAGAATAAGTACTGATAAATTTAATTTGCCAAAATATTTTCGTTGCTTTGAGAACGCGACCTGTTCACTGACAAAATTCCGTGCAGCACGGAATTTTGTCAGTGAGCAGATTGCGGTTTCAAAGCAACGAAAATATTTTGGCAAATTAAATTTAAATGTTCAAGTGAATCTAAGTACTGATAAATTAGTATTACTATATATATATATATATATATATATATATATATATATATATATTTTTACATATATACCCCCACTATAATTTGACCTTAACCAGTGTAGATACAAGCCGCTTTACGAGCGGACCATGATTAAATTCCTACATTTGAATTATCTAAGTATAGAATATAGCCCAATCTTTCTTAACCCTAACTTTATACATATATATACGTTGTATATTATATATCCCAAATCATTTATTAGTTTTTCTAGCTTTATTTGATTCACTAATATCCATCTATTTAATTTTCTTTTAGTTATTCTTTTTCCCCATCAAATTGAATTTCTCTCTATTATTCTTTTTTATTATTATTTTTCTTATCTACCCCTTTTCTTCTCTTTAATGAAATCTGTTTACTTAACGTCTTAGCAATATGTTACCCAAATTACATAATGTCCCTCACAACCAATGACGGTCTATATTTTTTCTAAATGATAACATAATCTCCCTCAAAACCCATAACCTTCTATTTTTCAAATCCCGAATAGTCTTTTAATATGTTTTCATTAGCTAACACCTCCGCCACCCCGTATTACTTCCTCGAAGCCCTCTCATCCTCTTCCAACGACTTAATATTTACATCACCTGGATACTTGACATATGTATATGTGGTCCCCCATCTATCTTACGTAGTACATTTTTTACCACCAGTTTCAATTCCTCTGGAAAAAATATATAAGCATTAGCTTTATGCAAGAGGCAGACCTTGACGATATCTGGTCACATAGCGTTATTTTTACATCTACAACTTTTAGCATGGTTCGAATCCTGCGGATCAGCAGACTTTTCCACAAGATGCCATGCAGTGGAACTAAACCCGAAGCCATGATGTTGGGAAGCAAACTTTTTACCCTACGCCACGCCTGCACCTCCTCTATTTATTTTCAATCTATTTTCACCCTACATATTTAGTTAGCGATATACCACTCTATATATTCATTTATATATGTAATTGTTTTCCCATCTATCTACCAAGTTATTTATATATGTTTATCTATACATTTTATCTGTCTGTTTATATACGTAGTTGGTAATGCTATCTATAATATGTTTCAATAGCTATGTATCTATCCATTTCTTTCTTTAGCTATCAATTTATTTTGTTATCAAATTTTCTCTATGTATTTATTTATCTAAGTTACTATTTATCTATGTACCTTCTTTCGATATATTCATTGATTTCCCATCTTTCTATCAATTCATCTACACATCTATAACTCTATTTGTCTACCTGTTAGCTCTCTGTAATTATTTCTGTACCTATTTCTCCGTATATGAATATATCTATCTAACTATCTATCAATCAATCAGTCTACCCATCCATCTTTCCATCTGTCAATCTGTATGTCTGAGTGCCTGTCGATCTATCTATTTATCTATCTATCGATCTGTCTATATATCCATTTATCTATCCATGTATGTATGTACATATGTATGTATCTATCGGTTGGACTGCCTGTCATCCCATCTATCTGTTTATCTATCTGCCCTTCTATATGTCTATATATCTGTTCATCTGTCTATCTATCTACAAGCTATGTATTTCTTTTGATATATTCATATTTATCCAATTTTATCTTCTGTACATGTTCATATGAATCAAAAATATTTGGCAGGTATTTAAATTTGAATGTGATATGAGAAACAAATGTGAAATATTTGCTTGTTATTGTCACAAAAATACTATATTGTTGCCAACGAGAAAAGAATTATTAACCATGACAAAAACAATAATTATAGACATACAAATATAACAACAACAATAGTAATAATAATAATAATAATACCTTGATGCAGTTCCCAGGCAATGACTCTCATGGCTTCTGATCCTAAGTGATTGGAAGTGTTCTCATGCATATTGTTTTGTCTTGGTATAAATAATGGACTATAGTAAATATTCTGCTCAATACCACAGAATTGCTTGTCAGTTGTTAGACCATAACCGATTGAGCATGTCCTTTTGTGACTGACGATATGTGCATCACTCCCCATAAGTAGAAATGGGGGAACATCATAGCTATATGTTGTAAGGAATTCTTTAGAAACATCTCTGGAAACATGGGTTCTTCGTTCCATATCCTCAAACACACCTTTCAATCGGATAGGCTACTCGAACTGAAGAAAATTCTAACTGGACCCCACTTGCAAGTTCTTGTGCTGTTTATCTTCCTATGACATCACCATGACGCGCACATACGGTTGTGATGCATGTGACTTCATGTGGAAAAATTTTGGCGAGGGTTTTAACACCAAGAGGCATATCTCTAGTATCATTGCTGTTTAGGATTTGTATAATACCACTCACACAGATACTACGGAAAGTGATATCGGGGTACACCTTGAAAAGTGGAAGAAAATTGAACTATTTGTTATATATGGATGATTCAATGATCTTCGGAAAAAAACCAAACGTGAAATAAATGGTCTAGTTTCAACAGGGCAGATATTCAGTACAGATATCTGAATGGAATTTGGGACTAAAAAGTGTAGAATGATTATAATACAAAGAGACAAAAATAGTGTCCGCTTTCACAGAATCTATCAGAACAAACATAACCGAATGTACTGAGAAGTAATAAGATAATGATAATAACAATTATAATTATAATAACAATAATAAGAATATTATTATTATTATCAACCTTTATACTAAAGGCACAAGGCCTGAAATTTTCGAGGAAAGGACAAGTCGATTAGAGTAGTAGTAGTAGTAGTAGTAGTAGTAATAGTTTCAAGAGGAAATAATCTTGCAGCAGACTAATCATTCTTGTGAAAAATAACCTACTTTAACATCGTTTCTAAAATATATTTTATTCAACATTCTTCTCGAAAATTTACAAAAATAGATCCACCCGTACACACACATACATACATAATTTGTTCCATTCGTACACACACACACACACACACACACACACACACACACACACACACACACACATATATATATATATATATATATATATATATATATATATATATATACATATATATATATATATATATATACTGAAAATATGAAATATGTATTCAAATTATTATTTTAGTTTCGGAATAATTACATGCAAATACTTTGCTATTTTAATTTAAAACCATTACAAATTGTATGCTTTATTCCTAAACTGAAATTATTGAAACGCAATAAAGGCTTTCCTTTTTAGAAACATTTAAGGGTAATGTATTTAAACGAAACAAAAACTCAATGTATTGAAGTATAACAAAAAAAAAAAATTGGCTGTAAATTACACTCTTGTTTCTCGCTAAATTTAGACAAAATTTCATGACCGCGTGTTGTTTCTCTTTTCACTCGCTCTGCATTCAATGAAGATATGTGCGTGTGATTGTTCCTATGATTGAAAGCAAATTATTGGTTTTCTACTTGTTATGATTGCGTATACGACTTTACAAGAAATGCTGATACATACGTACATATATATAGCTGAATGTTAACTTTTGCACACGTGTGTATGTATCTGTACACAAACATTTCTATGCGTGTGTGTGTGTGTGTGTATGCGTGCTTCTGTTTGAGTGTCTGTATATTCTATGGAACGTATAGGTTTCAGAGAAAGAGAAATCTTTTGCAGCAGGATGCGGCACGATTGTATAATAAATTAATTGAAATATAATAATATTACTCTACAAATTCTCAACCCAAACCATGTGATTATAGTTGGGGGTGGCGTATAGACTATACATATGTTCCTGTGGTACAATAATCTGCCACTTGGTTTATCACATCTGAGTGGCGAAGGTTTAGGTGGAATAGTTAATTCTGAAATCTTCTTCTACTTACACACGATAGTTGTTTTAGGAAACATTACGATGGCTTTTCTTCCTCCATTTATATATCACTAGTTTTAGTGTCCCTATAAAAAAAGAAGCAATGCTCTGAATGCAATTGTTTACTCACCTGATGCAGGTATTCCTTTGTAGTTAGAAGTTTCCTTCTCAACGACAACTCTCTGGGTCCAGCCCCACTCCTTTGCGCCTTGAGCGAGTGTTTTCTGTTATAGCCCCCGGCCAACTAATGAGTCGTATTGGTTGACAGACAGTAAAAGAAGCCTGTTGTATAAGTATGAATGTCATTATTCAGTTTTGTTCCAAGATTTCTGCCAATAGAGAAAGAGCCGACTTGTGACTTAGATCCAAGGCTCCTTCATTGGAAGGTCAACATCAACCACAGGGTATTTTTGCTTGTTTTATGTATGTATTATCATGCTTATAGTTATATATCTAGACATGTCATATATATATATAAATGATAAACTTCTTGAAAGTGTTACATATTTTTACAGTTCAAGCGTTGGATTGGATCTGTAGTCTCCAAATTACGTACATACGTACGTACGTACGTACATACATATATGAATGTATGTAAGTATGTATATAAGTACATAATTATATGTATATAATTATGCGTATATATATATAAGTACATAGGTATATATTGTGAATGTATGTATGTATGTTAGTACGTATGTATATATTTATTCATTTGCACGTGTCTTTGTGTTCGCGTTCGTCCTCCATCCGGCGGTGCTTGACAACCAGTGTTGGTTTATGTACGTCTCCGCAACGTTGCAGTTCGTTAAAATAGTAATAATAATTTGTTGAATAAGTATGTGACTCAAAAAAGCATTAAAACTGCACTCGATTCGTTCGACTACAAAATTTCACTGCCCCAGCATGGCCGAGTTCTGTTCAATGAAAGAAAAAAATATTACAAAAGATGAAAGAAATACAAGAAATCAGCATTTTCATGCAGATTTTCATGCTATCTCGCAGGTGCATTATTGTTGTTGAGCACAAGCAATCGGCCGTGCTGCTGTGCAGCAGGAAAAAATATTCATGTAAAACTGTAATACGTATGTTATTGATATAACTGTTTTGTTTGGGGGGATTTTTTTTTTCTTTTATGCATTTAATAGTTCCAGTGATTTATAGGTACAACTTTGATGTACGACTATTGGGATAATTAGTGACTTATATTTGCTAAATTTATTTCTTTCAACGACGTTGAAATATTTTGTACCGAATTGTATTACATTATAAAGGCTTTATAATTACGTTAAACAATATCCTTGTATGTCATAGAATATCCTGATGTTTTCTTATTTTATCTTCAAATTGTATACATTCTATATGATGAAATTTGCTTGCCTTTTTACCTCCTCTCTCATACTTTCTAGGTTATTGCGTTCATTTTTCATTTGTTGGCACTAGGCTATTTCGTTGTCATTCTTTGACAGACCTAAGTTTGATGCGTGCATTTGTTGTACTTGTTTAATGTTATTACAGTTATGTTAGGATTATAACGATGTATACATCATTTAAAGTATTGTGTTTGTGGTTAGAATCTATTGTATTAAGTTTTTACTTGTATTTTCCCTTCCTGACATGCATCTTGCTGTATCATTTACTTGGAAAAGGTTATTAGGTATATTTTTGATACTATCCTTTCTTATCTGTAATACCATTACGCAATACATTTGAAAGGACGTCGACAATGTTCGTGTAAGTAACTTTAGTAAATTGATTCTGCGCTGTTTTTCCTTTTGCTTTAGCCTTCTTGGAGAATATATGGGAGCGTTATGATTCTTATCGTAGTCTCTATAACAGATACGAGAAAAGGAAATGAGCAAGCTACTTCGAACTGTCGATGAACGTGAATGGTTGCTTTAGAGTACACCACTCCATATCAATCGAGTAGACCTCATTTTAAGACCACCACTGAAAAATGGAATGTAAAACTTCTCAGTAAACCTTGATGGGTGTCTAGATTTTCATACTCGAATCTGATCTATTTATGATGCATTTTAACTGCTATCGTATTTCAAAGACACCATGTATTTGTTTTAAACTCGATCACTATTGCGGCAAGCATAGGCCCAACTTTCTTCTATATATAAGACATGATTCTATTGTCACTGGAAGATATATCACCAGCAAGTCTAGACTAAATGAAAAACTACGATCACGTTACTCTACAATGAAACTATCAATGCATTTACTCGCATCGTATTATTCTATGATAATTAGAACCACCTACATATGTTCCTTATTATTCCTAGTAAAAGTTAGAAATCCTTGCATTGGAAATGTCCTGGAGAAGCACGTAAGTCTCCCCGTATATATATATATATATATATATATATATATATATATATATATAGCGAGAGGAGTTGTACTCTTGGGGTTCAAAAATCGCAGTAGAGTCCGCACGAAGGGACAACTATGATAAAATGTTTCATTCCGCCTTTCATTTGCTATATACATAACGATCACAGTGAAATTGACCGTATTTTACCAGCAAGCTATCAGGTGTAAACCATTTGTTTTATTATACATACATACATATATATGTATGTATATATATACTTACAAATGTGTCTGTGTGCGATAGACCCTCTTCACTAATGTTACACCAAGCATTCAACCGTATGGGTCACTTTTAATACCATCAGTGAAAGAAATATTAAATGCAAATTGCTGTTACAGAGCATATTATATGAACATTCATCACATATGTGGTGCCGTCTGATAATTCGAAATATGAACTACAAAGAGTTGCCATTTCTGACATCGGAACAAACTTTTTATTTCCCGATCATTTACCAGGAATCACATAGATAGACCTTAGTTGCACGTGTCAAGAGGTTTTGAAAAACAATAGACAGAAGTCGATGAAGGAGATAAAGGAAGTGGAGAAATCTAAATAAATTTCATTATATATATATATAATGAGAGGGGGGGAGATCAATAGGTGATATTCATCAACTTATAGACATTATATTATGTCAATTCATTTATTTACTAAAAGGACAATTATAACAATATACATACCTGTATGACATATTATGCTTTACATATATAATATATAAAATATGAGTAATTATTAAGATATAACGTATATTGGATAGATATTATCCCTTAGTCGGTTGGATTGACAACCTCTAACTTTCTTGGATATATATATATATATATATATACATATATATATATATATATATATGTGTGTGTGTGTGTGTGTGTGTGTGTGTGTGTGTGTGTGTGTGTGTGTGTGTGTGTGTGTGTGTGTGTGTGTGTGTGTGTGTGTGTGTGTGTATGTATGTATATGATAGTATGTTATAAAGATAAATTAATGTATTATGATATTTTAAACACATAATAATGCAGTTGGCTATACCAATTAAGAGCCGAAAAGATAAAATACATAAATAAAGGTGCAATATAGCCCTGCAATTGCTAGAAATAGGGAAAATATAACTCGAATGGCCACACGAAATCAGCAGTGGTTAATGAGACGGGCGGAGGAGGATATGAGATGTTTCGTTAATCACTACAATTGTTTCGACCCATCTAGAAACGGTCCCTCTTCATGTGTACATGAATGTCGAGTTTAGAGTTAAATTTAATTCATTCATAGCTTAAGGTGAATTATGTTACCGGTTACTCAAATTCGTTTCTACTGCATTGATATGCATGTAAGCATCTTGAGAGTCTTTCAGAAATTCTATTAAGAATAGACAGAGATTCTTCGGAACAGAATCAGCATCTACTGGATATGTTGTTATGTGGTCTTGTGTGCCTTGTTATGGATCACGTTATACTATATATAATTTTATCTTCCTTCAGTCACCAACAAACCCGCCCAAAAGGGGACGGCGTGGTGGATTGATAGAAAGGGAGAAAGTTACTGTTATACTGTATAAACAGACAAAGAACCAGACCTAGAAGTAGACAGACAGACAAACAGACAGATAGATAAATGACAAACAGATGAATAGATAGATAGATATATGTATGATAAATAGATAGACAGAGAGATACATAGATAGATACATAGATAGATAGATAGACAGACAACTATATTTATGAATGATAGATAGATAGACAGACAACTATATTTATGAATGACAGATAAATAGATAGATAGATGATAATTAGACAGATAAACAGATATACTGATATATAGATAAAAACATCTACAGACAGACGGGTACATAGATAGATAGATACATACATACATAGATAGATAGATATACCGACACACAGACAATACAAAAGTAATACAACAGTTTAAATAACATATGTGTAACTTTGAAGTTGCAAATACATAAAACTCATGAACAGATGTAGATTCAAATGAATATACGAGCGAGTGTATAGACGTATGTCTCTGCTTGCGTGTGTGCGTTTGTATGTGCATATGCAAGCATGTATTCGCGAGCATAAACATTCATGCATACGTCAATACACCAATACGCGCGCGCGCGCGTGTGTGTGTGTGTGTGTGTGTGTGTGTACGTAAGTACGTTATATTCAAGTAGAAATTTTATTAATATTCTATCGTATGAAATAAAATATATATAAATTTCCATATTTGAAGAATTGTAGATTGATTACTCCATATGAATACGATGCATAGGTTCATAAAAGTGGATTGATTTTTAGCGCACAGTATATTGTTCATTAGGAACAGAACTATTTTATATTTCCTATTATATGTTTATGTATTTCTTCAACTCAGCTCAACTTTGGTATTCCAAATCACAATAGATTTGCCGGGGGGAAATTTATATAGGAATACATTAAACATGTGTGTGTGTGCGTGTGTGTGTGTGTGCGTGTGCGTGTCTGTGTGTGCGTGTGTGTGTATGTGTGTGTATGTGTGTGTGTGTGTATATATATATATGTGTGTATATATACATATATATATATATGTGTGTGTGTGTGTGTGTGTGTGTGTGTGTGTGTATGTGTATACACACACACATAGGCCCATAGAAATGTGTACTCACGTATATGCATACGTTCACATTTACCTTACACTAAACATACATTCATATATAAATACTTCTATATGTGTTCTTATGCAAAGTTATATCAGCAGTTTGTCTTCAACCCTAACCCTAACCCTAACCCTAACCCTAACCCTAACTCTAACCCTAACCCTAACCCTAATGTTTAG
This sequence comes from Octopus bimaculoides, assembly GCF_046866305.1. Classification (NCBI taxonomy): domain Eukaryota; kingdom Metazoa; phylum Mollusca; class Cephalopoda; order Octopoda; family Octopodidae; genus Octopus; species Octopus bimaculoides. The sequence goes on along the minus strand of NC_142948.1, from coordinate 9,735,307 downwards.
TAGATGGCGTATCATATATATGTTTATAAAACATTTAAAACTGACATCGAAACGTTGTCTTTCTAGTCAACATAAAGCAGTAGTATAGTTTCGTGAATATGGGTTCAAAAAACATATATTTAATGCTGTTGCGACGATGTTTCTCGGGGGTTGGAATAATATGAGAGTACGTGAATCGCATGCGTTAGCTTGTAATCAGAAAAGGAATTTTTTGTGTTAGAAATGGGGAGAAGATGGATAAGGCATTTAGTTGTAAGGAGTAGGTGGCGATGTAGTGATGGTGGAAATTGTTTTTCTCGTTTGATATCGGGTTCATTCAATCTTGCATGTAGAGAAGAATGTTAGACATAAACACGCTTATAGTTTCATACCGCAAATATTTCACATGCAGGTCAGAATTGCGTCGGCTGAAGCCTGTATTGTGACTGAACATGATGATGAACTACAAACTTTTGACTGAGAATTCCACCATCAAGCTACCCTTATTTAAACATATTTGCCTCATTTTTATGCGCTACTACTTTTAGTTTCAAATATTACTTTTTAGACACATTCTACTCTAATAGAATGTAGCCAAGATCAAGCAGCTATTCCAAGATCTTCCCAGTAACGCATTGAGGCCAAGGAAAGATACTTAAGTCGGCTACGTTGAATACAATTTTATTTCCCAGCTATAATCTAGTTGATAATGTCTGATCTTATGTTAATAATCTAGTTGATGTTTGATTTCTTTTTGTTAATATTTTCAGTTTTGGCGTTTAGTTTTCCTTTTATGCAAGCTACCATATTTAAACCGAACATAGCATAAAACTTGGCCGATAGGTCATGGACATGTTCACGTAACACGGCACAAACGGGTGTTAATTATAAATAAGAAGCATTTATGAAAACTATGGAAGGCTGCGTACAAAAAAATACACCAACATATCTGTAACAGGTTAACTGTAAAACTTTAGGATAAATTAGCAATATTTGAAAGTGTTAAAAATTTTATGTTAAAAAGAAATTACTATAAGATAAAACTTATTCACAGTTGTGGCGTTTTCAAAAAAGTATTAGATTTCTCAGATATACGTACTTCCCAGTGCTTTGTATTACTGTTGTAATTTGTATATTTACGTGCGAATTTTTCTTTCAAATAATACGGTATACCAAGATTTCTGAATATAAAATTAGTGAGCAAGCAACTAGGGTTTGTGGTGTACATATGGAATGTGTCCTTTTGAGGATGGTTAGAGCAATTTAATGAACTGTTAGTGCAATAAATGTATTAGTTAAGTTATAGGTTATAGGTTTATATATCTCAATATTTTCTAATCGATTGCTTGATGGTAACTGAAGTCCATATCCTATATTTGCAAGACTAACGGAGATATATACATAAATGTATGTATATATATATATATATATATATATATATATATATGTACATTTATATATGTTTATATATTTTATATATATATTATATATGTACATTTATATATATACTTATATATATGTATATATATATATGTACATTTATATATGTTTATATATTTTATATATATATTATATATGTACATTTATATATATACTTATATATATGTATATACTTATATATATATGTATATACTTATCTATATGTATATATACTTATATCTATATGTATATATACTTATATATATATGTATATATACTTATATATATGTATATATACTTATATATATGTATATATACTTATATATATGTATATATATGTATATATACTTATATATATGTATATATATGTATATATATATATATATATATATATATATATATATATGCACACAAATATATACATATAACTAAGCATAACACTATATATGAATGTGCATGTATGTGTATATATATATTTGTGAGTGTATATGTGCGTACGTCGCGGGCGTGCATGGTATGGGTGAGTAAATATGCGTGTGTATGGCGGGGGGTTGTTGCTGTGTTTAATACATTGATTGCAGATCGATATATTTTCGAATCATAAAGTTTCATGCAAGGGTACGGATGGTTAATGACTGAAAAATTTCATTCGATGCAAGTTCACGTATAAAAATTATATGCAGCTTTGCAGTTGGTTTTAACAGCACGAAACTGAAACTTAATGCCTTTTAGTGAGCAAGCATAAAAGCTAAAATTGGAAGATAGTTAAACTCACGTACTTCACAATCTTCCTCCCTCAGTACTTCTATACTTCTTATAATGTATATATGCAGATGCACGCGCACACACACGTGTGTATGTATGTGTGTATGTATATATATATATATATATATATATATATATGGTTATGTATGAATGTGTGTACTTATGTGTACATTAGACATACAAATATATTTACATTCACATATAAACATGTACACACACACATACAAACATGTATATATATATATATATATATATATATATATGTGTGTGTGTGTGTGTGTGTGTGTGTGTGTGTGTGTGTATACAGTGTGAGGCAGAGCGGGCGGACGGTTTTGAAATAGCTGTTACTCAGCACCAAGGCGAGGGACATATATCTGACCGGTAACTTTTGCTCCGTAGCGTCTTCGCATTTTATTTTATTTCCAGGTCAAGCCATGGCGTTGTGGACCATAGATCATCGGACGTTTGCCTATGAGTTTCGGCGTCACTTCAACATTCAGCGAAGTCAAGCTATTCCCAACCGTAACACAATCTTATGTTGGGTGAATGCACTTCGTACACGAGGTACATTAACGAATATTAGACTAGTGGGGGCGCCACGAACGGTACGAACCCCGGAAAATGTTGAACGTGTCAGACCAGCTTTCATACATAGTCCGAATCCCTCTGCTCTGAGTGACGAACAAGATAAGTGGGAGCGAAATTTGTTTCACAATTGATAACCTGCACTCAATTAGGTCATGGTCGGGATTGAACACAAGAACCTGGGCACATGGCATTAGTTAGTCGATGGTGGGGACAAAAACGGCACGCACGCACATATATATACACACATACATACATTAAGGGATAATAATAGCCAATGAATATACTGGTTCATTACCTATTACGGAAAGTATTGAATATTACATTTACTATTCAACTGTGAGGTAATGGGATAAACCGGGTTTTATATGCATTTAAGAAAAATAAGAACATAAAGATAATTAAATTAATAATTATTTATTAATTACAAAATTGCAGATCATCTCAGATAGCTGTTTTGATTCAAGATGTCAGAAATTAATTAGTATAGTTAAGAACATTTTAACGTTGAAACTCAACGGAAGTAGAAAAAGATATACTATAACATTTTCATATTATTGTTTGTTGAATGTACACAACATATCTGCTAACTGATGTTTTATAGTAAGAACGTGGTATAAATCTTACAAAGGAGGGGTGGTATATTTATCGGAGTTATTCTAAAAATGAATATAAAAATAAATAAGATAATGTAATAAAACATATATATATATATATATATATATATATATATATATATATATAAAAATATAATTAAGTATCAAATAAAAGTGATTATAAAGATATAAGTACTAATATATTATGAGTAGTCATTAATATTATAAAGTAAGTAGTATGTTAATTAATGTTATTGTAAACCAATAAATAATTATGAATAGAAAAATTAGGGTGAATATTTATATAGATAGTATTTAATTATTTAAGCAATTAATGTGTATATGTCAATAACATAAATATCAGAAGGGTAATAGTGAAAATAAGTTTTTGAGTGCATTATAATATAAATACAATACATAGTTTATATGTATAGAGATAAAACAAAAATGCAACAAGCGTGTAATAAAATAATATAGAATAGATTACTAAGTAGGCAAGTGAGAATTTCTTATTACACGAATATAAACAGAAGTAAATATAAATAATTAATCGTGGGACAAAGACGTACTAAATATTTGTGTGAAATTAATATGTAAAGTATGTAGTAGCCTAAAAGATATAAGGACTTTAGAGTAAAGTACTAGGCTTATAAAAATAAGTCCCGGTGTTGATTTGTTCGACTAAAAGCGGTGCTTTAATATGGCTGCAGTCAAATAGCTGAAACAAATGAAAAAAAAAATACTACCAATGAACCCCGAAATTATTTTCCTCTTCCCCACTCTCTTGTCACTTCACGCCACACTATATTTTTCTATTTCCGTTAACTAGGTTTATTTCATAGAACGCTGTTATTTGAGAATTTTGACCAGTGGAGTTTGTTTAATATTTGATCAATTTAGTATAAGTTTTAGGCGTATTAGTCTCTCCTACATTACAAAAATGTACTTATATTAAATATGTTTGCACTTATTTATTAATTTAATTGCGTACTCATTACCGTATTCGTTTAGTATTTGATTCTATCTCCATTGAACACCATTGGTCTTAATATACTTCTAAGCGTGACTATATATAATGCTTAATGTTTAGCATTCTCCGGCACTTTTGCTGCACCACTAAGTTTCGGGGAGGAGAAGACACCAACAATGTTTGTCAAGCGATGTTGGGGAAAGACACACAGACAGAAGCATTTACATACTTATATACGACGGACTTCTTTCACTTTCCGTCTACCAAATCCACTCACAATTCTTTGGTTGGCCCAAGGCTATAGTAGAAGACACTTACTCAAGGTTCCATGCGGTGGTACTGAACCCGGAACCATGTGGTTGGGAAGCAAACTTCTTGCTACACAGCTATGCGGAATCAAATAAAGTTCAACTTGGCAGCATTTTCACTCAGAGCGCAATGATGCGTAACTAATATTACGAAATATCCATTCCATGCTTTTAGAGTTCAGCTGTAGGCAAGGTTTTTATCGATCCGCGATAAATCAAGTGCAAAAATTGGGCTCGACTAGGTTTGAACTTACATCGCAGAGTAAGATGAATTACTGCGAGGCATTTAGCATAACGCTGTATTAAATCTCAACAAGTTTCCTTTTTTCCTATTTTGTATGAAAAGTAAATAATGTACATAATTATAATTATAGGTTTAAATTTTTTGCACAAGCCCAGTACTTTCGGTGGAGGAGATAAGTTGATTACATCGGTACATACTTTATTGTATCCTAAAAAGATGAATGGCATAGTCGACCTCGGCGTCATTTGAACACAGAAAATAACGATGGACGTAATGTAGCTAAGCATTTTGTCCAGCGTACCAATGACTCTGCCAGTTCACCGCCTTAGACATAGCTATAATTACTGATTTCCAATTGTGGCACAAGGCAAGCAAATTCGGGAGTTTGAGGTATGTCGATTACATCGACCACATGGCTTTCCTGACATAATTTAACGGCACTGAAAGGATGAAAGGCAAAGTCGACTTCAGGAAGTAAAGACAGACAAAAGGTTGCTGAGCGTTTCGCCCGGCGGGATAACGACTCTGTCAGCTCGCTGCCTTCTACATAATTTTAATTATTTATTTCTTTATTGCCCACAGGGGTCTAAATATAGAGGGGATAAACAAGGATAGACAAAGGGATTAAGTCGGTCACACTGATCCCAGTGCATAATTGGTACTTATTTAATCGACTCCGAAAGGATGAAAGGCAACGTCGACCTCAGCGGAATTTGATCTTAGAACGTAACGGCAGATAAAATACCGCTATGTTCTTCGCCCGCTGTTCTAACGATTCTGCCAGCGCGTCACTTTATATAAATTTTAAAATAATTTTTTTTTTTTATTGCCGACAGGGGGCTAAACATAGTGGGGACAAACACGGACAGACAAAGGGATTAAGTCGATTACACCGACCGCAATGCGTAACTAATATTTATTTAATCAACCCCCCCCCCCCCCAAGGATGGCAAGCAAAGTCGACCTGGGCGAAATTTGAACTCAGAACGTAACTGTAGACGAAATGTCACTAAGCATTTCGCCCAGCATGCCAACGATTCTGCCTGCTCGCCGCCCTATATAATTTTAATTATTGACAGATACTACGCTGCCCCGATGAAAATATTTACATGTAGTTAACCTCATTTTACATTGCAGTCAAAATTAAATATTTTACCAAGTTTGCTTTGCGTTTCTATAATATATTATTTGTTGAGTGACATTAGTGTGTTTCGTTACACATCATGTGTATATGTGAATACACACACCAGTCTAAAGACAACACTGGCTTCATTCTTTTTACATATTTAATTATCTCTTGTGCAACCGAATTAATTATCTCACTATATAGAATGAACCAATTTTTAATTAGCGTTAGAGCAATTTGACTACTTACGAGTAATGAAACCGCAGATCAATATGTAAAATCATATGCAAATTCGTTGCAGCATTTATTAATATTTTATAAGTTTTATTATTTCGTTTGTCTTTACGTTCTGAGTTCAAATTCCGCCGAGGTCGACTTTGCCTTTCATCCTTTGATAAATTAAGTACCAGTCCCCCCCACCTCCAAAAAAAAGAATATTTTAAAGTTTTATATAAAATTGCGGCCGTTTTCAAATTGTTGTGAACAGAAAACGGAATATTAGAGTAAAAATTCACTTGTATCTTTAAGAGATGGGTAATTATGAAGATTATTTACATCATTTACATTTGACAGATATTTGTCCACACGATTCCGAATTCGATTCCAGGCAGTGACCTGAGTAATAAGGATAATAACAATAATAACATCGAAAAATACATTGGGAATGAGAACCCAGTTTCGAAATTTCCCCAAGACTTCTGATGAAGGCTGGATGGAATATCAGCCAAAACGTTGTGTTAACGACAAAAAAGATGAGGGTAAATATCCGTCAAATCTAAATAATTTAAATAAAGAATAAAAATTATATTCGAAATTAGACTGGTATCTTTAATGCAGATAAATATATGACTAGATTGCAATTACACTCATGTCTCCAGAGAAAATTAAACGTACGCACAAGTATTAAGTACATTTATACATGTACACGCATACGTGCCCTGCTGTCTTTCACCTCTCTCTCATTGTATATGTATGTATATATATATATATATATATATATATATATATATCATTATTAATCATAGTGCAGCAAAATAAATTTTAGAAATTTAATTTACCACCAGTGGTCCAGCGAGAATAAAAAAATAGTCAATAGACTACATATATATTATTCATTTAAAATATAGAGATGCCTATAATAGGACATCTACCCGCTAGCATTTGTTTTACATTTACTACCGATTAATTAATACGCACATGCGTGGTTAATTTTTGGGAAAGTAAGCTTGTAAACTCGAGTCAGGTTCTTTCCTTGGCTCGTGTTTACACGCTAATCCGGATCTCTGCTGACGAAAGCCCCGGAGTTAGATATAATTTTATCTAGCTAAATAGCTTGAAACCATGGTACAGAGTGTAGACTGGTAAAAATGTTTTTATTTTTCATTCTCTTTCGAAATTATCCCTATTTTTGTGGTATAGAGTTTTTTGCTACTCTTTCTAGCGGGTAGATGTCCTATTATAGGCATCTCTATATTTTAAATGAATAATATATATGTAGTTTATTGACTAATTTTTTATTCTCGCTGGACATCTGGTGGTAAATTAAATTTCTAAAATTTATTTTGCTGCCCTATGATTAATAATGATATATTTTTGGCTAATTTCTGAAAGAAAATCGGCATTTGTTTTACATTTACTGCCGATTAGTTAATACGCACATGCGTGGTTAATTTTTGGGAAAGTAAGCTTGTAAATTCGAGTCAGGTTCTTTCCTTGGCTTGTGTTTACACGCTAATCCGGATCTCTGCTGACGAAAGCCCCGGGGTTAGATATAATTTTATCTAGCTAAATAGCTTGAAACCATGGTACAGAGTGTATACCGGTAAAAATGTTTTCATTTTTCATTCTCTTTCGAAATTATCCCTATTTTTGTGGTATAGAGTGTTTTGCTACTCTTTCTAGCGGGTAGATGTCCTATTATAGGCATCTCTCTCTCTCTCTCTCTCTCTCTCTCTCTCTCTCTATATATATATATATATATATATATATATATATATATATATATATATATATGTGTGTGTGTTTGTGTGTTTATACATTTATATGTATTCGTCCATGTATGTTTGTGAATCTGTCCAAACGTCCGGTTTCTTTCCCAGCATGAATCTAACGTGTTTCGTTTGCTATCAACGCCGACTTTACTACTCACAGACATGTGACGAAAGGAAACATTTCGACAATTGACAGGGAAATAAAAGAACAGCACCTTCAAATATTTGGCATATGATTCTGGATCGTATAACCTATATATATATATATATATATATATATATATATATATAAACAGAGAGAGAGAGAGGAAGAGATACAAAGCTGCTGCTTGTGATGGCATGAATACGTTATGTTCACATATCTGTTTAAGCTCACATTACAACAGAGGTATATTTTATCTATGTAAAATGTACAAATACCTATGCAAATATATATACCCACATGTAAGTTCGTTTATATATAATATATATGTATATCTATATATATGCATACACACATATGCGCGTGTGATTGTGTGTGTGTCTGTGTGGTTATCCAACCGTTGCTAATCGTGTGTTGTTGCTTCCACTGGTTTCGTGATGTGACTCAAACTGCAGCAGTAATCAATCATATCAGTCTTTGGACCAAAGCAAATTCGACGTTCCTTCGAGTCATTGTCGCACTTCATCTCCGCTACGCGAGTAGGTCGATCAATACTACCAGGGATTCCCTTCATCACACTTTGAGCATGCGTAGAAAATCTTCTTCTCCTTCCCCTTCTTCTATTCCGTCTTCTTTTTCTTCTACTTCTTCTATTCCCTCTTCTTTTTCTTCTTTTTCTATTCCCTCTTCTTTTTCTTCTTCTTCTATTCCCTCTTCTTTTTCTTCTTCTTCTTCTATTCCCTCTTCTTTTTCTTCTTCTTCTTCTATTCCCTCTTCTTTTTCTTCTTCTTCTGCTATTCCCTCTTCTTTTTCTTCTTCTTCTTCTATTCCCTCTGCTTTTTCTTCTTCTTCTTCTATTCCCTCTTCTTTTATTCCCTCTTCTTTTTCTTCTTCTTCTATTCCCTCTTCTTTTTCTTCTTCTTCTATTCCCTCTTCTTTTTTCTTCTTCTTCTATTCCCTCTTCTTTTTCTTCTTCTTCTATTCGGTCTTCTTTTTCTTCTTCTTCTATTCCCTCTTCTTTTTCTTCTTCTATTCCCTCTTCTTTTTCTTCTTATATTCCCTCTTCTTTTTCTTCTATTCCCTCTTCTTTTTCTTCTTATATTCCCTCTTCTTTTTCTTCTATTCCCTCTTCTTTTTCTTCTTCTTCTATTCCCTCTTCTTTTTCTTCTTCTTCTTCTATTCCCTCTTCTTTTTCTTCTTCTTCTATTCTCTCTTCTTTTTCTTCTTCTTCTTCTATTCCCTCTTTTTCTTCTTCTTCTTCTATTCCCTCTTCTTTTTCTTCTTCTTCTTCTATTCCCTCTTCTTTTTCTTCTTCTTCTATTCCCTCTTCTTTTTCTTCTTCTTCTTCTATTCCCTCTTTTCTTCTTCTTCTATTCCCTCTTCTTTTTCTTCTTCTTCTTCTATTCCCTCTTCTTTTTCTTCTTCTATTCCCTCTTCTTTTTCTTCTTCTTCTATTCCCTCTTCTTTTTCTTCTTCTTCTATTCCCTCTTCTTTTTCTTCTTCTTCTTCTATTCCCTCTTCTTTTTCTTCTTCTTCTTCTATTCCCTCTTCTTTTTCTTCTTCTTCTTCTATTCCCTCTTCTTTTTCTTCTTCTTCTTCTATTCCCGCTTCTTTTTCTTCTTCTTCTTCTATTCCCTCTTCTTTTTCTTCTTCTTCTATTCCCTCTTCTTTTTCTTCTTCTATTCCCTCTTCTTTTCTTCTTCTTCTATTCCCTCTTCTTTTTCTTCTTCTATTCCCTCTTCTTTTTCTTCTTCTTCTATTCCCTCTTTTTCTTCTTCTTCTATTCCCTCTTTTTCTTCTTCTATTCCCTCTTCTTTTTCTTCTTCTTCTATTCCCTCTTCTTTTTCTTCTTCTTCTATTCCCTCTTCTTTTTCTTCTTCTTCTATTCCCTCTTCTTTTTCTTCTTCTTCTTCTTCTATTCCCTCTTCTTTTTCTTCTTCTTCTTCTATTCCCTCTTCTTTTTCTTCTTCTTCTATTCCCTCTTCTTTTTCTTCTTCTTCTTCTATTCCCTCTTCTTTTTCTTCTTCTATTCCCTCTTCTTTTTCTTCTTCTTCTATTCCCCCTTCTTTTTCTTCTTCTTCTATTCCCTCTTCTTTTTCTGCTTCTTCTATTCCCTCTTCTTTTTCTTCTTCTATTCCCTCTTCTTTTTCTTCTTCTATTCCCTCTTCTTTTTCTTCTTCTTCTTCTATTCCCTCTTCTTTTTCTTCTTCTTCTTCTATTCCCTCTTCTTTTTCTTCTTCTTCTATTCCATCTTCATTTTCTTCTTCTCCTATTCCCTCTTCTTTTTCTTCTTCTTGGTGTCATCTTCAGAGAGGTGCTATTACCTCATACGTTTTGGGATTTATAATTTTCTACTTCTATTTTGGTTCCAGAATACAACCCACGAACGGAATGCTGCGGAATGCAAGCTCACGGTAACTGATGTACTCACATGGCCAGTTACAGAAAGCTCTATCATAAAAAACACCATCGTAAAACATATAATATACACTATTAAACAGATCTCATTCACAAAAAGAAACACATGATGACCTTTAATATATCTTCCGTCTGTGTATCATTTGCATAAACATTACTGTCCGGTAATGTCCGGTAATGTCCGGTCATTCACAAACTCGCATGCACTACAATAATTATGCATATGCAAACTAGAGTAAGTTTGTTTTTATCTTTTTTGTAATTCTGATGAATGTTTTACACCAGAAAAGTTTAGACATTTTCTAAATCGACCCCAGGACATATACTTTGTAAGCCTAGTAGTTATTTTATCGGTGGTTTTTGACAAACCGTTTGGTTACGGCGATGTAAACACGCCAACATTAGTTGTCAAGCAATGGTGCGAGACAAACACACACACACAAATATATACTATATATATATATATATATATATATATATATATACATATATACATACATACTATGGGGTTCTTTCAGTTTCCGTCAACCAAATCCATTCACAAGGCTTTGGTCGACACCACCCTATGGTTGCAGAAACTTGCACAAGGTGCCACCCAATGTGACTGAACCTGGAACCATGTGGTATGGAAGGAACATTCTTACCATGCGTGTGTGTGTGTGTGTGTGTGTATATATATATATATATATATATATATATATATAAACCACCTTCGATGTACATATATTTAAAATGTGGGATTTAGAGTGTATTTTTAATAACAAGCTAGTAAAAAAAAATGCAAAAATCTTTCCTTGAAACAGAAAGCTTCAGCTAAATCGAAGTTCTTCGATGAGACAGCCTCCATTTTTAAGCACAAAACAACAACAACAACGACGACGATGACGACAACGGCAGCAACACTCAAATAAAAATAACAACAACAATAATAATAATAATAATAATAACAATTTATAATTTGAATGTATTCGTGTGTAGTTGAAAGGATGTAAATAATATAAAAATTATGTCGATAGAAAATCTCAGGGCAATATTTAAGGTAATAAATATAATAGTTATAGTCATAGCGCTAATAATAAGGGAAATAAGAACGTTAATAAATTTAATGAAGCGTTACATCAATATCTTGTAGATATTCTGGAATGTACACTTGAGATTCCGTCGATGAGGTTTTAAAGGAGCTAAGTGTCTTGTGAAACGTGTAAAATAAGTATATGTATATATATGTATACATATACATACATATGTAAGGATGAGTGTATGTATATATATATATATATATATATATATATATATATATGCATACCTAATTCATATCTATATATGTATATATGCACGTATGTATCTATATATACGTGTATGTATATGTGTATAATATAAATGTGTTTATATATATATATATATATACATATATATATGATAAAGGATAAAATCATTAATGAGATTATCAGGAGACCAGCGCAAAAATAGAAACTTTATAGGTAAATTTTACAAATATTATAATAATTATATACATAATTATTACAATGGATTGGCATTATGCCTCTCCCTACACTGAAAATGGACCCCAAAATGACGCCAACACCACCTTAAAAAAATCCCCAAAACACAGGCTGTAGTTGATCATAAACAAATAATGAATTAAAGCTTCGGTTACAAGTGTAAAAGATTATTATTTACATTATTTTTATGTGACGCATATTTGTCCTCATCTTGTTTGTTCTTAATACGTTTCGGCTGATATGCCCTCCAGCCTTCATCAGGTGACTTGGGAAAACTTTGAACCTGGGATCTCATTCCTAAAGTATGCCCACGGGCATATGGCGTAGCGGTTAAGAGCGCGGGCTACTAACGCCAAGATTCTGAGTTTGATTTCAGCTTAGTTAACTAACTGAAGGTACATAAGCCCACAAATATTAACCAGCATTATCAATTGGTAAACGTACATACTGGTACACGCTTGGATTATATAACCCCATCAGCCAAAATTTTTGGAACATTTTGGAAACAAGGCTATCTTTATACCTATCTATCTACGTATCTATCTACCTATCTATCTATCTATCTATCTATCTATCTATCTTACCATATATATACATATATATATATATATATATATATATATATATATATATATATATATATATATATATATATACACAGTCAGACATATATACATATGAACCCTTAAAAGAAGTGAAAATACGGATATTTGTGCGCTTGTTTATCTGGCAAGAAAGAAAAAATGACCATCTCGGAATGTAACCGTATATATGTGTATATATTTGTGTGTGTGTGTATGTGTGTGTGTGTGTATGTGTGTGTGTGTGTATGTGTGTGTGAAATTGTTCAACTAGTGCTTGTGTGTTTGTGTACGTTTGAATGTGTGTGTTCGTGTATGTATATATATATATATACACACACATACACATATATACAATAATACCTGCGCACACAAACACATATATAGAATATGTGTGTGTATATGTATATAAATATGTGTGTGTGACACAGAGAGAGAGGGGGGAGTGAGCGTGTGCGTTTATACTAATTTAAAGGAGGAAATGGGAATGATTCGAAAGAAAACTATTATTATTTTTTTTATTGCGTCAATATATTATTGCAGAATGTATTATATGAAGTAACATTTGAAACTAACGGTGTTAGAATCTATTAATGGTGTAAAAACGTAGAAAATAGTTATGTAGATGAACGTCAGGTAAAAAAAAAAAGAAGTCTTCATAACATTCCTGGCGAAAACAACGCAAAGAAATAAATACCAGAAAAGAAGGACAAAAGCAAGGAATTATATGCTTTGTAAGATAAATGGGAACATGGACCACGGCACCTGAAAGTGAATAGGCGTATTGCTATTAAATTATATTAAGGGGCTGGGTATCGATTCTTATAAAAGCAACGTATTGAATATAGAAATATGGGTGTAGGATTGAGGCTAAACAGGGAATAGTCAATAAGTGAGCTTATGTAAAATTACACATACAATATGGAGAACTTCTGTGTGATAACAATTGGTGAATTATTCTGGAAAATCAATGGCGGAAGTAATATTACTGAGATGATCCTAATTGGCGGTTTAACAGTAATTGTTTCGAGGTTAAGAACTTGGGTGGGTGCTAAGGTTTTATAAGAAAGAAATGATGATGTTTTAGAAATAGATGTGTATGCATTCAATGTTTCTTTAGAATCAGTTACATAAAAACTGCCCTTTTCTGAAACCACGTCTCGTTATGATATTTCATAGTTCTCTAAAGCGGTGATTTAGCAGAATTGTTATAGCGCCGGTAAAAATGCATGGCGGTATTTCGAAGGTATTTAGGTAGTGAGTTCAAATTCCTCAGATATTGACGTTGCTTCTCAACACTATTCGTGTCGATAAAATCAGTACCAGTTTATTTTTTATATATAATTATTGACCTGCTTATTTTTTTATTCATTTTTTTTTACCTTCTACCAACTTGCCCAAATCAGCAAAGCTGCTAAAGGGCTTAATCCGATTTTTTATGCAAATTCTGAAAAAAAAATTTTGTAATCTTTACTTATTGTAATCGTTAAAAAAACAAATTAATATAAGTTGGATAAATAAGTTTATTTATTTATTATTTATATAATCATCCT
>NC_142948.1:9678628-9716128 GCF_046866305.1 Octopus bimaculoides | reverse complement strand
TTAATGTAAAATAGGTAAATATGGTCAATATATCTGTTTAAATGAGATGTTAAACTGAACGTGGTCGCAGTCAAATGATTGAAACAAGTAAAAGACAGTAGATTATCCCCCACCGTTTGCATAAGTACGTGCGTCCACATGAAGCGAATTATTGCACATATGTTCTATTCAACTGCAGCTTTTAAACTTGCGTCTTATTTAGTTTCGTAATATTTCAACTGGAAGTATTTTATCCTCATTGCTTTTGAAGCAGCAAAAACGAATGACATATTACTTTACTTTCAAACTCTAATTTCTTTCATTGTATTTTCAGTATCTTCAAACAGCATGGTTGCGTTGAGGAAGTCTGGAGAAAATGTAAACTCCGTGCGAGATGAGATTGGAAGAAAAATGAAACATCCTTTGAGATGATGATTCAGAATAAATGTCTAGCAGCTAACTTCTTCAGTCACTGGAGATTTTCTTAGAAAGTTGGATCAATGAAAACCAACAAAATGATTATGCGGTCAGTCAAATTAAAACACCTTCTGAAGCAAAATCTCATGAAAGCAAATCAAAGTAAAGATTTTAAAACAACTACAAACCAGAACTCTTGCTTTATGAAAGGAGAAAAGTTTTACTAGTGAATCGGAACAAAAGAATTGCACAATGAATTCTCGTAGTGTTTGATAAAACATTTATATAAATTTTGAATGTGATATTGTTAGATCGAGGAAGGAATACGTCTAGTCATAATGTGAGATTGGTACTATCGACTAAAAATATTGATTATTCTTTTTTTTTTTGTATTTGTTTAATTAGAAATCGGTCCACAGCAATGACAAAATGTATTATAAAAATACAAGCCATGAATAGTCAGAACTCCCTAGGGTGTTACTATAACTCGGAAATTGAGACAAGTTATTTTTAGTCGAAACATTATCACAAATAAACTGTATACATTCGATTCTTTTTCGTTGGTATTCATGAGAAAATAATGGTTGGTGGAATTAGAGTAAATTTATAGATTGAAGCATGCGAAATAGACTAACATATTGTTAAATAAAGGTAAAAATCTATTACTTGGAATATGATTCCACCAGAACACTGTCAACAAGTGTCTAGAACGATAATATAAAACTATAGTAAATGTATATATTATTAATTTAATTTAAATAATTACTGAGGGATTGACGTGTATACATCACGTGTTCGATATTAAGTCTGAAAATAATCCCCTTTTCTGAAAATGAAATATTCGCTGCAAATTTAGAAATTAATAGTGCATGGGGAAAATAGATTCAAGACTGATGGTAACGTGTCTGGCGCACCAAATGATTCAATGTGCGTTGTCGTTACAAAGATACATCTATATAATCATGAAATATTGTGGGATCTGAAACGTAATAATTAGGGGAGGAAAGCATACAGTTTTGTGCTGTGGACACATGACGGAGGGTCACCGAAGGTAGCAAAGAGCAACTGTGAATTCTCAATAATTCAACTTAGCATGTCCCTTATTTTACTTCAGATGATGAACACTACTAGTTTACAGTTAATGTTTTACTTATTTTTTTAATTTCATATATATATATATATATATATATATATATATAATTAAAATTAGGGTTCAGCAAGAATTGCTTCACCACACACCGAAAATTAGAAATAGCAGTCAAAACTACTGTTTCACTACCAAAATATATCTCCCAGAGAGCAGTACTCGCAACTTAACACAGGCTACAAAGAAACAATAACGAATCCACACAGCTTTGATTCGTTATTTTTTTCTTTTTTGCCTGTGTTAAGTTGCGAGTACTGCTGTCTGGGAGATATATTTTGGTAGTGAAATAGTAGTTTTGACTGCTATTTCTAACTTTTGGTGTGTGGCGAAGCAATTCTTGCCGAACCCTAATTTTAAATATGTTCATATAAGTTTACCGATAATGGGTTTTTAAGACACCGAACTACTTGGTAAAATTACTAATTATTAATTAATTATTAATTTTTACCCTATATCTGTAAGAATATATATATATATATATATATATATATATATATATATATATATATATTCTTATTATTAATGAAATATACCATTTAATCGTGAATAAAAATGTCAAAAATAGCAACGAGGTAAACATTCTAAATAAGAATATCGGATCTAAGTATGTATTTATTTATTTCTCAGTAAAAAAAAATATATATATTTCATGTGACCTTTACCTCGAGAGATTTATGAAAACATTTAATAACATATCAATGTAAGCATATTAGATAAAATGTTTATATATTTGTCTTTAAATTACCATTAATTCTCTAGTGAATGGTACAATTTTTCTTTTTCTGCTGCTTAATATTACAATACGATTGCCAAATATGATACATTACGTTAAATATTAAATGGAAGTTAATTAACTAAACGCTATGATAAATATATAATTAAATGATTATTATTTTCTGTCACACCAATTAGACTTGAATATTTGCATTGTGGCGAATTCCTATTATGAACTTAGGTAGATAACAACCTTAAGACAATCACTGACAGGTCGCTTGGTGAATGTCATTCATGCCAGTGATTAAAGTTCATAGGTCAGATAAAAGAATCAGCGCATGCTTATGTAATATATTTGTCAAAAACCTTACACTATTTCACTTAAATGAATTTCGATGGAAAAGCGTGAAGCAAATTGCGTCAGTTACGGTAAGTAATTCGCAGCAAGTTTTAGGAGCTATGCTCCGCTTGGAAACCATTTAACGCTAAACATTTGAAATTTCGTCCAAGCCAATAGCTCCCTTGCTTTTGAAGAGGTACTTTTAAACACACACACACATGCACGCGCGTGCATACACACTCACACGTACGTACATACTTATATGTAGCTATACATATATATGTATATATAGATTCATAATATACGAATATACATATATATATATATATATATGTATGTGTATGCATATGCATGTATGTATTGAGTGATCGATACGCAATGTATTTTCTGCACATAATTCTCGGACTCCTGGTAAAGCGACATGTGTGCGTATATCACTATCAGCCTGTGGTTGATCAAAGCGTAGTATTATTATACAAGGAATTGTGCATCCCTACAAATACAGTCACAAGTGTAAGTACGCACCAAAACTGTATCTTACAGTTTACAAACTCACATACATACACGTAGATAGACATATGACCGATGATATTCTTCTATACATAGCAATATACATGCCATCAAAAATCGTAGCATTAAAATAATAATAACCTGAAACTAATTCGATAGCAATATAGCACAGCGTAAGGGCGGCCAGCTGACAAAACCGTTAACACGCCGGGCGAAATTCTTAACAGTATTTCGTCTACCGTTACGTTCTGAGTTCAAATTCCGCCGAGGTTGACTTAGCCTTTTAAATTTTCGGGGTCGATTAAATAAGTACCAATAACGCACTGGGGTTGATGTAATAGACTTAATCCCTTTGTCAATCCTTGTTTGCCCCCCTCCATGTTTAGCCCCTGTGGGCAATAAAGAAATAAATGTAGCACCTCCATTGCAACAATGGAGCATTCATTTGTTATAATAGAAAAACGTTTTCAGCTTACTCTTTATATTAGTCGGACTGCTGTCCTCATCTTGATTGTTACTTTCACTGCATTTTGGTTATTGTACTCTCCGGCCCTCTTTTGATTGACAGGGTACACTGTTCTCATTTGGCTCTCTACGTTACATGAGATTTTTAGCTTCAGTTGATGTTTGTTTCTTGTTTCTTTTGTTCTGAAAGCACATTAGTGCCTTAGCTGGGATTGAACTTAAAACCTTTCGGTAAGTTCAATTCCAGGCAGGGCACTAAAGTGAACTTACATGATTCAACTGAAGCAAAAACATTAAAAAAAAAAAAGAAAAAGAAAAAAATTTTCACGATACGCAGAGCACGGAAGGAGAACATTATTCCCGAACTTGTGAATCAGACAAAAGGTTCCTGTTCGAAATTACGATGCAACCGAGTTCAACAGAAGACACCAGAAGAAGGCATACAACAGCAGAAATGTAATGAAAGTAACTATCAGGATGATGACACCAGTCCGACTAAAATAAGAATTATACATGATATAATTCCCCCTCTTAGCAATATAGAATTGTATTATAAACTTTTATTCAATAATGTTTCGCTGGATATATTCTCAATATTTAATATAAAAATGCTTCAGTATAAAATATATATTGCAATTCTGAATCACAGAAGTGTATACGTATTCATTTGCAATACACGTATATGTTTCCTGTTTCATATATTACTTGAAAACATTGTGCAGTGCACCATATGTCATTAGAGATACTTTAGATGTTCCTTCTTTGAATCTGTTTTTGTGAGCTGTGCAGGTACAATGCTTAGGCTCATGCTTAAGAGAGTATTCTGTTAGTGATTTTCTATGAAGTATCTGTGTATATATGTGTATATATATATATATATATATATATATATATATATAGAAATATGTATAAGTGTGTGTGTATTATATATATATATATATACATACACGCTCACATACACACGAACGCGCGTGCGAGGATGTGGTGAAATTTTCTTGGCTGAAAGGTATTCTGAAAGGCCTGATTGGAGGCTTGCACTTTCGAGACCTTTTAAAGAAAATCTGAAGAAATTCTGACGGATCACTGCAATAAGCGTGTGAATCTGAGTGCGAAATGGATTGAATAAGATCCTAATTAACTGATTCTCCTGTCTATTCTTTTACCCAAAGGCAGGAATTTTTCAACACCCCGTTCTTATATGCATATAGATACAGATTTAGACGAACAACTTTAATTAAGATATTGTTACGGGAAATAAGAGTGAAAAAACACGTTAAAATTATGAATAATGAAATTATTGAGAAAAAGAACCATAACTCTGTCACCAGGGAAACAAAGAAAAGGAAAAAGTTGGTGAGAGAAGCAGCAGAAGATGGGACGGAGAGAGAGTAAAGGGGTGTATATCTCAGAACAAATGCCATGTTTAGTCGCACCTCACAGGCTTCATTGCAAAGGTGTTGCCTCGGAGGATAGCCAGCGGCACTCGCTGCACCAGCCACTAGATCTCATGTGGCTCGTTTCTCTGATCGACCGCATTTATCTAGATGTGGCGAAAGAAACTGACAGTGAGGAGTCCGAGAAGACCTCAGGTCTCGACCGTGACCATCACAGACTTGTAGCAGTCCGTCAGACCCCTATGTATGTTTTTGTTTTTTCTCCTCTGCATAACGGGCGGCGATACTGGGTTGACGGCAAGGGAATTAATTTTATATATATATATATATCATTTTATATGCAATCGAGATGGCCTTCAAGATACGCCCTTATTAATTTCACCAATGAACTTAGTACTAAGCTTCAAATGTAAAAGAATGATTTAATGTATTCTCTCTCTCTCTCTCTCACACACACACACCTATATATATGTGTGTGTGTGTGTGTGAGTGTGTGTGTGTGAGTGTGAGTGTGTGTGTGTGAGTGTGTGTGTGTGAGTATGTGTGTGTGAGTGTGTGTGTGTGTGTGTGTGTGTGTGTGAGTATGTGTATGTGAGTGAGTGTGTGTGTGTGTGAGTATGTGTGTGTGTGTGAGTATATGTGTGTGTGTGTGTGTGAGTATATATGTGTGCGTGAGTATATGTGCGTGAGTATATGTGTGTGTGTGTGTGTGTGTGTGTGTGTGTGTGTGTGTGTGTGTGTTTATGTCTGTGAGTATATATATTGATACAATAGCCAACGAAATTTATAACATATTTCATCAACCTCCAGTACTCTTCCTTAATTTTTGTCATTTTTAGTTATTGTATATTTTATGTACCTTTAATTACTTTCACATGTTTGCTCCCATCACTTATTTTACTATTTTTTTCCTCTACTCATTAACATAACAGCATGATATTGATTCCAGGTCTACGCCCTTACATTATCATTATTTCTTAGTTTTTCTTCCATCTTCTTCCACGCCATGATGTCTCGTGTCTCACGTGATTTAGTTCTAAACGTTGGTTTGGCATCTGTGATCACGTGGTGGGCGCCATTTTGTCACGTGATGCACATAGTGTAGTTTTCATTGCCTTCGGATATACCTCGGTCAACCAACTTTCTCCGTTAAGTTAAGTGATGTTCTTTTTTTTTTCCTTATATTCTTGTAGGTTTTCTTTCTCTTTACTTGCTAATCACACTTTCGTCGTATATGTTTTTTTTTTTCCTAATCTACCAATATTATCTCTCCAATTGACGTTTTATGTCTTAATTTTGACAGATATTTATTGCTATTTGATGTGTTTTATTATAAAATCTTGACAATTTCCTTTGTATTAAATGTTGCTTAAACGGACAGATTTTTATACTTTTCTTATTTTATGCATTTCTAAATTTAAGACACGTTCTTTGGAGTCACCTAACCTGAACAGTGTCCTCATATTGAGTGGTATTTATCTTGTTCGATTCATTGTAGATGGACGAGATATTTCCCAGTTATGTGGCCATGAAACGCGCGTAGTCTTTCTTCCACTTTTGTTCCTTAAACGTAACCGATTTTAATTCTTAGTCCAATATTTCATAGATTTTCTGTATTATAAATTCTCCCTTGGATTTTTTAGATTTTTAAACTCGTTTTTGTATGGTACACTTTTCTTGATGGTGTCTGATCTCCTTCATCGTATGAGTTGCACCGCGGTGGTTTTTCTCTAAATTATTAATATATATATATATATATATATATATATATATATATACACCAGAGTAAGCACATAAATGTGAAAAAGATGGAAAAAAATAGTACTCGAATACCAGAGGTTGATTAATATGCTTTATTAAGGAGCAGCAAAAATAGCGTAAAAACTGTTTTTGTAATGTTTTAACTGCGTTTTAGTAAAGTATATATATGAGTATATATACACGTGCGCGCGCACACACACATATATATATATTATGCACAATATTCTACTGGGATCCAATAGGCAATTAGAATAATTGATTAACGTTTCCAACATGTTAAATGTGCATATCTTATTAATGCTTATGCGAACCTGCTTTAGTGTATATTTTGTCTAATTATTTGTCTGAAGTTTTTGAGGTTATTTTAGTAAATGCATCTTAATACAATTACATATGCTTCTGCAGATATTATTTTTCCCTATCTTTCTGTATTTCTATATTAGTGTATGACAATCCGTTTCTAGAGAGACATCTCCTGCGATTTAGGTAGAAGTCTTTGAGGAATAGCTAAACACATTATATAATAATTAATCTCGGTGCATTGTATTGCCACGCAATCATACGATTCTGAAATACCACTTCGGTAGCGCGGCACATTAAGAGGAAAATGATTATGCGTTTATTATTATTATTATTATTATTATTATTATTATTATCATCGTCATCATCGATATTAATTATTAGTACTATTATTGTTCATATTACCGTCATAATGTTTCTATTTATTTATTTGCTATTATCATTATTGCTGTTATATCATCATTATCATCATCATTATTATTAATGTTGATATTATTATTATCATCATTATTATTATTAGAATTATTATTGTCGTCATCATTAGTTATTTGTATTATTAATGTTCGTGTTATCGTCAGTTTTTATATTTAATTATTTATTCATTTTCATTATTCTTATCATCATCATCATCATTATTATTATTATTGATGTTATTACTATTATCATCTTTATTATTATTATTGATGTTATTACTATTATCATCTTTATTATTATTATTGATGTTATTACTATTATCATCTTTATTATTATTATTGATATTATTATTATTATTATTATTATTATTATTATTATTATTTTCATCATCATCATTGTAGTTATTATTTTTATTGCAGTTGTATTTGTTGTTTATATTGTTATTATCATTACTGCTTGAACAAGCATCGCACGTGAACTAAAAGCAATCCTCAATGCTCCATTAGCGTTTAACCATTAAACATCACGAAAACCACTGTGAAATGCGCAGACACGCACGCATACCGAACAAGAGAGGAAAGGGTTAAAAGTGAGATTCAAATTAATCTACATACGCCAAGGTGCCAAGAATCAACTAGAGGTTGTTAAAATACCGCTTAAACTTATGACACTTCCTTCTCTGTGTATTATTTTAGATACTACATAGACGTCAATAAACCTGGCCCTTTTCCAGCTGGTTATATCGCTAGCTCATTCACAAAAATGCTTACCTGCATTTCTTCCGTGTTTAGGGTAAAAGTTCAAATTTCGCCGATGTCGGATTCGCCTTTATCTTTTTTTTTTTTTTTTTTTTCATTCTTTCGAGATCAAGAAGAGAAATTGTTGAGCGTTTGGGGTTGATATATTCGACTAGTTCCTTATCCTGAAATTCAACACAGCGTTCCTATATTAGAAATGTAGGAGGTAAAGAGACGGAATCATTAGCAACTTAAAGCCGGAAGAAATACCTTCCTGCATTTGTTCCGGCTCTACGTCCACAGTTGAAAATCTGCCTCGGTCGAGTTTACTTTTCTTGTTTCTATAAAACATACCGTTGATGTGATGTAATTGATTTCCGCCCGCAACAATCGCAAAATTGTTGGTCCTGTGCTAGAAAATCGTTAGTCCTGTGCTCGTCTTATATACATATATATATATATATATGTGTGTGTGTGTGTGTGTGTGTGTGTGTTTGTGTGTCTCTGTTTTTCCCCCAACATCGCTTGACAACCGATGGTGGTCTGTTTACGTCCTCATAACTTAGCGGATCACCAAAAATCACCGATAGAATAAGTACTAGGCTTATAAAGAATAAGTCCTGGGGTAGATTTGCTCGACTAAAGGCGGTGTTCCAGCACGGCCGCAGTGAGATGACTAAAAGAAGAAAATGAGTAAATAGTATAAATTTAACAAGTGAGATAACAGCCACTTTTGTCATTCTTCCTCCAGAACTTCAAATATGCTCAGTAATATATACTAGGGCGTGCTAAAAAATTTCCTGGCTTTAAGGGTATAACCAAAGCCTTCTTTGGACACCCAACATTTACAGGGCTTAGAAAACTGGAAAACCACTGCAATAAGTGTGTTCGTTGAAAGAAATTTCATAATTAATAATACGCTTATACTTTCTTTTTTTTTTCCCCAAAGCCAGGAACCTTTCAGCACCCTCGTGTGTGAGTATATATATATATATATATATATAGTTTTGAGTAAGAAAAATGTCATTCCATTGTATAGACTGCACTTTGAAGTGTTCAAGCGATTCGAACTTGAGGCGTTACATGAACCTAGAATTTAATCAAATTAGGCAATTGTTTCAGTCATAGAACTAATAAGCATGATTTAATACATCGAACATATTAAAAATATATAAACACATTAAAAATATATTTGAATATGTATATATACAGTCCGACTTACAGAATAAAAATTATACCATAGAATTAGATAGAAAACTAAGAGTCCAGATAAAATATAAAATATAATAGGTTGGAGTACAAAAATTCCGACGGCCGTTTTTCGACTGAACAATGCAATATAGTTCTCTGTTGAATTCCAATACAACAGCGGCGTATTCATTGTTAAGATTAGTTGTTTTTTTAAAGGCCGCATCAATTCCGTTCTTCATCGGTTGTATAGTCCAAAACGTCGATCAAAGGAAGATGTTTACATTTTCATCGGAGTTTTTCAAATGATATGCTTTTACAAAATATATCACTTAAGTGAGATTTTTCTATCTATATATATACTAAAGAAGGTATTGCTTGGAACTTTCAAACCAAGTATTTGAAAGATAACCGATAGAAAATATCAACAACGGAATCTTATATATATGAAGATAAAACAAAAATCACACGAAACTAATATGTATAAATCAGTCTGAAGTTAGATGCATATCATTTATTTGCACGTAATATGTTTGCCAAAGCAGAAATCACTCTTTCTCTGACACACAGACACACACACACACACACACACGTGCCAGCACTATACACACACACACATGCCAGCACTATACACACACACACACGCATTCTCTGTATATCTCTCATTATCTCTATTTCTCTGGGGTTTTTTAGCCTCTCTCTCTCTCACTCCCTCCTATAAATGCCTACAAATATACACACATATACATATACACATGTTAATACTACACATATGTAGTATTAACTGATTATATATTTCCCTCAACATGTGGCCAGCTCCATTGATTTCTGACAATAAGGATAAAACATACCACATTGCCATTATTTTCTTCTACATATCCATAGGCTTAAGTCGTTGGCCAGAGGCCATATAGAGACAAAGGCTTCAAAGCTTTCTAGTCGATAGTATTTATTCCGTTTTTTATTCCAGTCTGCAAAGTTTTTATTGATGTATATTATATCATTTTGCTGAAATTGCTTTTTGTACAAAAGATCAGGCTTCAACCACTGTTTGTGAAAGACTAGTACAGTGACAGATATATAAGCAGAAATTTACTACAAACAACGCATGCACACATTCAAGCATGTAGGCATTATCATATATCTTCTAAAGAATTCAAATGTTCACTGGACTAATTTTTTCAAAAAATCCCGGACCAATCTCCTGCACCCTGATATGTCTCCGACAACAATAACTCCTTGCTAGAGTGGTCTATGGTGCCCCATGTATTACTAAAAGACTTCACCAGGTGGTGCTATTGAGTTAGACATGGCCCAAACCTATCAAAGTTATATCTGTCGATATATATATTTTATTAATATTTAGCCGAAGCAACAGAGTAAACCAAGGGCCAAGACTTCTATTTTCCTTCTTGCATCGCTCTATACCTATATATTAATAAAAGTATTAATTTAAGTATATGCAATATATAGACAATATACAATATATTTTGCTTGTGTTAGTCAATAGGCCGCAGGCATGCTAGGACACCGCCTTGAATTATTTTTAATCGGATAAATCGATTCCCAGTAGATCTTTTTTCATTCCCGGTATTTATTCTACCGGTACGTAAACACATCAACAAAACCAGTTTTTTTAGCAGTGGTGGGGGACAAACACAGACGAAGACACACACACACACACACACACATAGACAAACGGATGCAGGCTCACACGCATAAATACATTCGTAGATTCCTGCAAACGTAGACATTGAGTAATGACAATATCCATGCATTCAGAGCTATATCATAGATTATGAGAAATACTTAAGGAATATCTATCATAAGCCAGAATCACTGTCAGCCGTTTGTTTGCTACTGTTCCTTTCACCCGCGAACCACTATTATATGTTCTCTTTTACTCTCTCTTTTACTTGTTTCAGTCATTTCGCGAAAACAAAGGGCTATGAGTTCGAGTCGCTTGCTTACAAAACCCCTTCTGTTTTTTCCCGCTGAGTTCTTATATGCCCCAATATTAGACTATTTTCTTATGTCAATACACGGTGATCTCTTACAAACTTTAACCTTAAAAAATATTAATGGCAATTTTTTCCACGGTAGTGCTCCAGCATGACCACAACTGCAATGCTGAAACGAATAAAAGTATGTGTATGTACATATATATATATATATATATATATATATATATGTGTGTGTGTATGTATATATACACGCATAGGTAGGTATTTACTCACAAACATGAATTATCACCCAGCACGAACGAAGAGTGCGACTTATCTCTCATCTATTTCTATAATCAAGAAATATAACAGAAAAAATCCTGCCAACGGTATGCACAATGTAATCTATAATAATTTGAAGATCCACTGTTGTCACAAAACGACACATGCTTTACTGTAAGCGGCATACAAACACACATACACACACACGCACACACACACACATATATATATACTCACACATTCTTCCTTGTTACGTCTTGTATGTATAGATAGATACTTATATACATAGTTGTGCGTATGTATATACGCTGTGTGTGTGCATGTCTGCTTACAAGACGTAATATGTGCACATACATACATACATACGAACATGCATACAACGTACATACGTGCATACTACATACATGCCTATGTGCATACATACTACATACACACGTACATTCATACATACATATATGAGTAAAAACATGCGTATGATACGTATATACCTAATTAAATACAGATATATACACACACGTATATTTACGCGTGAAAAACTCATTAAACGATAACATGACTGTAGGTCTTCCGTTTTTATCTTTCGAACCACATGTACGCATATACATACACACAAATTGCTGGACAAACGTACGTTGACACAAACACGTACTGCTGGAATTAGTCGCCGTTACACACACAGATACGTCAATCTCCTTCCCTCACCCCTACTTCCCCTCTCCTTCACCCCGCATCTATGTATGAATATATACGCGTATGCGTATATATATATATATATATATATATATATATATATATATATATATATGCGTGTGTGTGTAATGCATATATATGTATATATATATGTATGTATGTATGTGTGTATGGATATATATGTATGTATGTGTGTATATATGCATATGTTTGTATATATATGTATATGTGTGTATCTATATATGTGTGTATGTTTATGTATGTGTGTATATGTGTATATATATGCATATATATGTATGTAGGCATGTGTCTATATATATATATATATATATATATATGTGTGTGTGTGTGAATCTATAGAAAAGTGTGTGTGTGTGAATCTATAGAAAAGTGTGTGTGTGTGAATCTATAGAAAAGTGTGTGTGTGTGTGTGTGTGTGTGAATCTATAGAAAAGTGTGTGTGTGTGTGTGTGTGTGAATCTATAGAAAAGTGTGTGTGAATCTATAGAAAAGTGTGCGTGTGTGTGTGTGAATCTATAGAAATGTGTGCGTATGAGTGCGTCTGACTGTCCGTGTGCCTGTGAATGTATCAACCGCACATTAAATAAGATCTAAATCGAATGTCACTATTTCTCTTATCCGCTGATTGATCAGCATTTACCGTTTCCACTTTGACTATTTAGTACTAAAAGTCAACTTGTTCACACTAATTAAGTTGACTTGGTCGCCATCATTGGCAACTAAGCTGATAACAAAAGTAATCAAATATTTTATTTACAAACCGAAAAATTCTGGAGTAGGGAAACGTGCACGTAAAGCAGACGTGAGCAGAGGAAGAGATGTTGATGTTTCAATACGGAGTAGATAATTTCGATGGCGTCCATTAGGTTGATGTTCTCTTTTGTACATGTAATGACGGAGCTGTTTATGCTGATTGCGTTGTAGTCATAGGGGGATGTTGTGTTGTATGGTAGTGTAATGCTTGCTGGAGAGATTTTAAGATGTGTATCGTTGTGGTGATTGTTGAAGTGCTCTCAAGCGCTAAATAGCGAGGGAAAAGTCGGCTGTAATTGTTGTGCAAGTGCTTTAATCAATATTCGGTCTTCCTGTTATTATCGGTTTGAAATTTTCGCACAAAGCTAGCAATTTCAAGGGAAGAGCTTCATCAATTACATCGACCCAAGTGTCAACTTGTACTTATTTTATCGACCCCGAATTGATGAAAGACAAAGTCGAACCCGGCGGAATTTGAACTCATAATATAAGCATTTGCCCGGCTCGCTAACGACTCAGCTATCTCGCGGCCCGGCCTTATGTCTTCGTCGTATTAATTGTTGTTGAGGTCTTTAGTCTTTCCACCCCACTCATACATTCACTTTGACCGTCCTGTATTATTTTCAGGTGCAGTAATCCCTCGCGGCGTTATCGGTTCACCTATCGCAATTTATTATTTAAGCTTACGTCGATTCGTCCGTGGTTTTGCTTTGCATTTATCATAAACTTAATTATAAAAATAAGAAGATAATAGAATAATAAAGGATAAAAATAATTAAAAAAATATAGTGCTGTACTGTTTCTACTAAGCGGGTTTTCACTAATCGCGGAAGGGTGGAATAGTAGAGGGATTACTGCGCTAGAAGCCACTTAATGCAACCCTCAGGCATCCGTCTGCCGATCGGCGTTGTCTGATGGCGTTATACTACTAGGTGGTGCGTTTTTGATTTACTCTGCTTCTTCCCTGTTTATCTATTTTTACGATGGCTGAATCGTTCTATGTCACTCGAATCTACCCGAAAATTGGTTTAAGATAATGTGTCTGCATATTACTAGGCATCTTACAAATTAACTCCAATGGCCGGGGGTTCCAATAGAGCAAACAGCTTAATATTTACCATCGAATCCGCTCTCTCAATTATAATAGTTTTCTATTTTGTCTCAATTGCTTTACATATTAAAATTGTTCTGAAAACGAAATGCTTGAAGGATCAGCGATTTTTAAAGTAAGTTATAATTAACATGACGCTTATCCTATGAGATTCAAATTATCTGCGAGCATTAACTGTCAAATACCTGACACGTCTTTAGTTCATTCCATATTCATATGATACCATTTTCTCTCTAATATTCTATACATGAAAAGTGACAAGCTGGCGGAATTGTAATCGCGACGAAAGCGAGTCTTTCCAGTATTTCTTACGACTTATTTTGTTCTACGTTCGAAGTACGCCGAGGTTGATTTTGCCATCCATCCTTTCGTAGTCGGTAGAATAAGAACTTGCCAAGTCCTGGGTTCGATGTAATCGATTTGGCTTTTTTCGACAAAACTGTTCATCTTGTGACAAAATTAGAAAGACTTCTCTGCTTATGATATTCCTTCGTATTCAATGCATATCATTTTGAGAATTGATCTTCTATGTACATTGCTCTTTGTGCAATACTCACCTACGCATTCGTGAATAGCCACAAGCTTCCAAAATATACCAATACTTTTCTGGAAACGAAAACTAAAAATTTAAATAATTTTATTTTAAAATTCTTTAAGAAATATCAATAAAATGCTAGAAATATAGTTAAATATGCATTACATTCTTCTAAAGAGATAGTAGTTTGGTTTGTTTCTTTACATCTCTTAGAGACTTCGAATATAGTTTTACAATTGTAATTGTCACATAATTTCACAAATACTGTCAGATACACAAACTCAAAGAGACACACGCAAACGAACACACAAACACACATACACACATGAATATATGTGATTGTGTATTAGCCATGATTTTCTGCATGTGTGTATTCTATCGTATGTGTCTTACATATGCGCGTTTGTATTTCGTATGTGTACACACGGTCGAGAATGCATGCCCGCATATCATAAGATATAAAAGGCCATATATAATTATATATATTATGCTGAAACATGTATCTATAAATATATGTGTGCGAGCAGGCCTATGTGTGAGGATGTATATATGCATATATATATCTGAATCTATCTATCTACCGTTTATTAAAAGACTGCCATATCATTGACCGAAAAGCGCTATGTAAGAGACTGTTCTTTCTTAATGACAAAATGTCAGTTCCTGAAACATCATTGACATCACATGGTCTCACCTGATGTCGGATTATTCTGGACCCAAAGAGATGAATTCAATATCGCGTGTGACCACTGCTAACATTGATACCGCCAGGCATCATATGTACATTAAATGCTCCAAACGATTGATGAAGGCCATGCGGACAGCAGCTTTACAATCTTTCATAACTTGCAATGAATTGTGCCGCAACTTTTAGGTCTAGATAGATATCTGAATAAAAAGCAAGTGTACTAATTGGATGCTCGGGAAAAACGAAACATTTTTTTACGTTTCGACCGAACGCTCTTCAACAGAAAGGAGTGATTGAAAATAAACAGGGAGAGACTTCAATTTATTTAAGTAATGCGAGCATTACCTTAAATGCAATATGAAGAGCAATCTTCAGCTGCACGAAAATGCAGAAAATTACTGTAGAAAAGACATATTATAAATGTGGCAACATTTCAAATCCAAGTGGGAGAGAGAATACATAAAAATCCAAATGTGAGGAAGAATACATAAGTCCATCTTGACGTAGCCGAGTCTATCAGGCTAGTAATTGATTCTAGACAAAAGTTTTAACTGTCTCAGATTTTTATTGTTTCTTATCTAGTGTTGATAGCAAAGGGACAATTACTTCTAAAGAGAGGGAAGGTGTAAGCAGTATGCATGGACAAGGCTATAAAATGTATTAGAATCTAAATATATATATATATATATATATATGTATATCTGTGGGATTTTATGTGTATATGTATGTATAATTATACGTATGATCCAGCCCTCATACTCATCACATACATAGAAAAATATACAACGCCGAGATTGTGTTGTGATAATTTGTGTGATTGAACAGGAAGTCGTATAAAAATATATCCAGACTTGTAACAGTAACATTTTATAGGTGGATAACTAGTTTAAAGATAACTGATAAGAATTTATCTTCTCGATATATACCCCCAATATAAACAACGCATGCATATATATATATATATGTATATATATATATAAGAAAATAATATATGTTATTCACATTTACATTGCCATCAGCCATTTAAATCACGTATCTGTATTTTTTCACTAAATACTCAATGATTAAATTTTTCATTTTTTGCATAGATAAGGCCTATTTTCTCAGCTCAAATCGAGAGTATATGTCCAATTTGGAACTGAGATTATTTGATAAAAATAAATCAAATCAAATAAATGAAAATAAAATAGATAAGAACAAAATAAATATAAATAAATAAAATACAATTAAAATAAATAAATAAATGAAATGAAAATACTAAAAAATAAATAAAATAAAATAAAAAAAAAATTGGTTTTCTTTTTACATGCTGGGATAGACGCAAATGTGAGAGTTTATCAATGTAAAATCTTGAAATAAGTATGTTTATGAATTTTGCTATCTTGCTAAATGTTAAGTTTGCTCTCCTTTACAAAGCGACAGACGTGTGTGTGTGTGTGTGTGTGTGTGTGTGTGTGTGTGTGTGTGTGTGCAGATGGATGTATACATGTATGTAAGGAGGAATGGATGGAAATATGCTTTAGGTGGATGTGTGTATGCATATATATATATATATATATATATATATATATATATTTTATATATATATATATATATATATGTGGAAATATACATACATACATTTATGTATACGTCTATATACGTTTATACATATACATACACATGTTTGTTAATATATATAATTTGAACTCAGAACGTAAAGACAGACGAAGTATCGCTAACAATTTCGCCCGGCGTGCGAACATTTCCGCCAGCTCGCCGCCTTAGAAGGAAAATGAATATTTATTTCTTCATTGCCCACAGAGGGCTAAACATAGAGGGGACAAGCAAGGACAGTCAAAGGGATGAAGTCCATTACATAGACCCCTGTGTGTAAATGGTACTTATTTAATCGACCCCGAGAGAATGAATAGTAAAGTCGATCTCGGCGGAATTTGAATTAAACTCAGAAAGTAAAGACAGACATACCGCTAAGCATTTCGCCCGGCGTGCTAACGTTTCTGCCAGCTCGCCGCTTTGAATGGAAATAAATATTATAATACAAAGTCATTTATGTTTCCAAAGATTTGATGAATTTTCTGGATTGAGGAAATGTCTAGTCAATTTTGTGGAAGATTAACACTGACAGGTTGTCACACGCTTGCAAAGTGACACAGATACGCGTACGCATGCACTCCCACACAGACACACACACATACACACATGCAGAGGCACACCCTGCTTCTGCGTTTATAGGCTCACGTGCCGTTTATTTAATGGCCAATCTAAAAAGCGGATGATATAAACATTCTAATTGAATACTGAATATTTTGTTTTTATAATGGCTGTTTTTCGAACATTTAGGCATGTATTTTAATTCTCTACGTGATATACTATGATGTCCAATCCGCAACATCTTTGTACTTCACCAATCACTGCTATTTTATTTCTCTATTTCGTTATCTGCACTTCTCTCTACATTAAAATTCACTTTGTGTCTGAGCTTATAGTGCATGTAGCTATTAACCACCGACGTTTTTCTCCACAATGACTGATTACTGCTAATTGCATGGCTCTTTAATCGCTTTCAATACACAAATTTCTTAGACAGTATATTTAATCTCACCTGTCCTCCTTGATTTTACAGAAATCAATCAACATATAAACTAAGGCACGTTTGCAGATCGAAGCATCGCATACGTATTTCTTATTAGTACGTTATTGTGTTATGACTATTGAACACTCCTTGTCAAAAATCATTTTGAAGCTATTAGCCAGGTGATGAAATTGAAATATATTTAAATATATTCAACACGTTTCTTCGATTCCCTCTGGCTATTTAATATTTTTACATAAATCTGCAATGATTGAATTTAAAATGAAAATAACATACCATGTTTATACTGATCTGGAAGAAATTTTATTTTCTGAAAATGGAAATCATGAACTTCTATTCTAGATTATATATAAACAGTAGAAATTCACCGAGATCTAATTAATTTATTGACGTTTTAACTGTTGTTTACAAGCTAAGGGCCGGTATTGATGAATTATATGTATGAACGGAGATGTTTCAGCAATGGCCAACTCACCGTTTATTAGATATGCTGAGGGCCACGCTAACCGATTATTTTGCATTCAGTTTTAAATGAAGTACGTGTAATTTTAAGACTTGGTTCCTATCTGTACGAAACAAGAGAATTACATAAACCTTGCTCGTAAATACTTTTATACTGAAGCATGGTGTAACTGTGAAGTGATTTAGCTCCTATGTTCTACAAGGTCTGGACATACTGCACTGGCAACAAATTAATTTAGATTGAAGCACGATTGAATTTTAAGGAGATATGGCTCTTTTAACTTACATATCTTAAACCCATCTCGACCAAGGACTGGTGGAAGACTATACCTAACTTAATATTACCACAAATACTTTGGAGATTGGAAGAGTATTAGATCATCCCATAAACAATGCAGTTTTTCAATTGCATGAACTAAATAAAATTTCCAGTGGGTCGGCGGAATAAACTACCTGCATTAACTTGCTATAAAAGCAAGTTCTAATTTTACCTTGTACTTATTATTATTGCAAGTTTTGTAGAGGACATTTCCATTTGAACAGTTATTTCTTTCAAAGCTATAATGGTAGAGAAAATGGAGAATATTGGGCATACTTTGCCTTATGGGTTCAATAAAGGCAACAATGCAACGGAAAGACCGAGGAATATTAATGCAATATATGGAGATCAAACAATAAGCGTAAGCCAATGTCAACGGTGGTTCCAGAAATTCCGAACCCGAAACTACAGCCTTGAAAACGAGCCTCGTCCTGGGAGATCTGTAGGGCTCGACGAGGTTTAGTCCACTTTGAACTTTTGAACCCAAACCAAACGATAACAATGGAGATCTACTGCCAGCAGCTTGAGTGGCTTAAGTCAGCGCTAGAAGGAAAACTGCTTTCTTTGGTTTCAAGTCGAAAGGTGTTCTTCCATCAGGATAATGCTCGGCCACACACATTCCAACGACATCCCAGAGGCTGGAAGAATTTGAATGGGGAACAATGCCCCGTCCACCATATTCGCTGGATCACATCCCTACTTCTCAACATAGTCACCATTTCTCTCAATAGCAATGTTCCACCTCCGAATGTGATCACGTATCCATGCCTCGTAAAATTCTGTTGACTGTTATTTGAGCCACTTCTTCACAACAGTTTTCCCTTCCTCGTCACTGGACTATCATCTCTTCGGCCCCATGAAAGAGGGTTTGAGAGGCAAACATTATTCGAGTGACGAGGAAGTGAAAACTATAGTGCAGAAGTGACTCAAAGAACAGTCAACAGAATTAGGTGGGTGTTGTTAATGACATTTCAAGATGTGAATTTTGTTATATATATATATATATATATATATATATATATATATATACATGATTATCCATGTAATTAGAAATATATATGTGTGTGAGTGCGTGTGTATCTAGATTGACAGATACCTAGATACACGGAGAGAGACAGGCGGACAGGTAGAGAGACAAGCAGAGGGACAGAGAGAAAGCTAGATAGATAGATAAATAGATAGGTTTGTAACTAGATGGAGGCGTAGATAGAAACATATACGACTTTGTTGTTTGTGACTGTGCATAGGTATCTATCACTTAGAGATATAAAATAACACCAATTTTTATGATAAGCTCAGTCGAGTCAATGACATTGAACCCAATAAAATGATTGTTAGTTAAATATTACCTGACGAAAATATGCTGACACATTTAAACAAAAATTGAAATCTAGTTGATGACAGCATTGTTAGAATCAATACGGCCTTGTCAAGTCTTAAGTGTAACTGCAATGGCAAGCAAAAGTGAAATTGAATTACCCAGCGTCATTAAAAAGAGCATTAAATTCGCCGTTGTCATCTTGGCTATTTAGAATAAAAAACAAAATATTGCTTTTGTCAACGTTTTATGGTGATATCTGCCTTTTTATTGTTATAGACATTCCGAGAATCTAGCGTCTGGATATACGCTATCGTTTATTCCTATGTGCATATCAGTATGCGAAAATCATTAATTTAAATAATTCGGCGTCATCGTTAATTACGACCATAGATTTAAATGCATTCCACAATTCCTGAATGACGTACATAAGTATGTATGCGAATACACATGCATATATATAGAGAGAGTTGAAATTTACAGAAAAAAAGATAAGTGCATGAAAAACAAGCAGGTGTATAAGTGTTATGCTCGGGAAAGTGAGAAAGTCTTTCAAGCTTCGAGCGTACACACTTCAGCAGAGAGGAATATGAAAATATATACAGAGGGAGAATAGAAAAAAAGTCTTATGGATTTAGCGATGAATCATGGCGATATATATATATATATATATATATATATATATACATATACTTCCTCCCACTCACCTCTCCCCCCTTGCTCCGATTCCTACTTCTCTTCAATCCTACCCACTTCCTCCTCTCCCCCTTCATCGTCATTTTTGTGAATTATCCCTATATATATATATATATATATATATATATATATATATATATATATATATATATATATATATATATATATACTCTCTTTACTTTTTTTACTCTTTTATTTGTTTCAGTCATTTGACTGCGGCCATGTTGGAGCACCGCCTTTAGTCGAGCAAATCAACCCCCGGACTTATTCTTTGTAAGCCTAGTACTTATTCTATGGGGTCTATTTTGCCGAACCGCTAAGTGACGGGGACATAAACACACCAGCATCGGTTGTCAAGCAATGCTTGGGGGTCAAACACAGACACACAAACACATACACACACACACATATATTTACACATATATACGACGGGCTTCCTTCAGTTTCCGTCTACCAAATCTACTCAAGGCTTTGGTCGGCCCGAGGCTATAGTAGAAGACACTTGCCCAAGATGCCACGCAGTGGGACTGAACCCGGAACTATGTGGTTGGTAAGCAAGCTACTTACCACACAGCCACTCCTGCGCTTATATATATATATATATATATATATATATATATATATATATATATATATATATGCATAGTTTTGCGTTTTTTCCAAACAGGTACTTATTCCATTCAATTTATGAGCACGTAAACGCTTCAACACGGGTTTTAAAGCGGTGCTTGTGGACAAAACTAGTCACAAAGTTATAAACACATAGACGTACATACATACATGCATACACATACATATATACATATATGTATGCACATATAATATATATACATATATATGCATGTACATATATATTTGTATATATACATATATATGTCCATATATATATATATATATATATATATATATATATATATATATACATACATACATACATACACACACACACATACAGGGGAATGTTTCAATTTTCGTCTACCTATTGCTTCGCAGAATGAATCTTGAACCATGTGGTTGGTAAGCAAACTTCTTAACACACGGCTATATCTGGTTCCGGCCAGAAGTTCAAATGCACTGTCTACAACAATATACTGAAGCCATGATGGGGTATCGTTATATAGAATTGCACTCGTGCTTGTAAAAGCAACAGGTCCAACTTTTTTTTCGTTCATCTTCTTTCTTACTGTACGCAGTAAAATGTGTCACCCGAAATGTCAGTTTACGACTTTACCCTTTGTTTATTTTCCCTTTGTTTCCGTCGTACTATTCGCCGTACAATGCTTTTACTTCTAATTTTCTTCTCTGATTACATTTTTGTCCATCAATTTTTTAATTGCAAATTCTCACGTTGTTCACCTGTCCATCTATTATTCCCTTCTATCTCTTCATTCTCCTCTATCTCTTCATGTGTGTATGTGTATGACTCGTTACTTTCTTATGTATGTATGTATGTATGTATACTTGAGTATGGCTGTATGACTTAGTTTATATGTTTCTGTACCTGCATCGATGTGTGCTAGTTTCTTTTGCCATGCTTTCTTCGCCAGATTTGCTCTCATCCAA
Organism: Octopus bimaculoides; assembly: GCF_046866305.1. Classification (NCBI taxonomy): domain Eukaryota; kingdom Metazoa; phylum Mollusca; class Cephalopoda; order Octopoda; family Octopodidae; genus Octopus; species Octopus bimaculoides. The sequence continues at coordinate 9,693,785 of NC_142948.1, read as the reverse complement.
ACATTGTCTTTCGCATTCACTCACTTTCTTTGAACATAATTCCAATTTACAAACTGTTCAGGAAATATATCGATTCTGTCAGCAATGTCAAAATGATATCGCAGGTTCCTCAGGTTTTTGATGAGTGTTTCAATGCTGTACATGTGCATACGTCAGCATCACAATTGGCATGTCTTACCTGCATTTAACCTGCTGCAGATATAAGAGAGAGAGAGCATGTATGTTGAACTAGGGAAATGGCATGAATACGCATTTGAAACGCATGTCTTTAATAACAGCTGTTGTTGCATCATTTCTGGTTTTGGCGTTAGATTAACTGTCAGGGCGTCCGGCATGGACAATGTGATACGATTACAATTTCATATAAAAGACTTTACGCTCTGGAATGTTATTGAACACTAAGCAATTAAATATATATTTGAAATGATTGACAGTTAATGTGTGACAAATAATGGAACGTGCAATCATTTTGGAATAGAGAAAATATAGGTTTTGTGGTTAAGAAGTTGCCTTTGCCATCATGTGTTTTCTAGTTCAATTACAATGCTCGGTACCTTCGGCACATGTCTTCTAGTGTTGATACGGGTTGATTAATGTCTTGGGTATAAATTTGGTGGACAGAAATTCTTTGGAAGTCAGATGTACCTCATATAAATGAATACATATATGCATATATTTATGTGTGCGTGTTCTTGTTTGTATCTCCGCAACCGTCTGATGAACAGTGGTGGTTTGTTTACGGCCGCGTAACGTAGGGTTTCAGCAAAAGAAACATATAGAATCGGTACCAGATTAAATGACACCGATTATTAGTGGGATTTGTTCCTCAGAACACTTCAAGACTGTGTTTTAATATGGACTCTAGAATGAAAGATAAAAAGATCTAGATAACGTTAGGTTTTGTTCATTTTTTTCTTCTGGAAACATTAATAATTTGGTACAACACTTCGTTGAAACCATGCATCGTAGTTTCAATATACGCTGTCACCCACGCAATTACAAAATAGTAAGTCATATCTTTTGTACTCAGTGCGTTTGATCTTCTACTGTATTTGGCACCTATATAAGCATAATGTAATCTAACCCCCTTAGATCTCATAGCAGAATGCCCTTTTTTTTTCTTACTCAATATGTGTTTTAACAGGTGTGGAACGCAAGAACCTTCCTTTTCTTACACCATCCATCAAAAGATACATATCTCTCGTAGAATCTTAACTCCTAATCTTTTCGTAGAAAGTAGCATATGATAAATGATAAATGGTGTATTTTCGACATGTATGGAATCAGGTGTCGTATCTACTAATACTGAATAGTTTTATCTTTGTTCTTCCAAAAACTGTGTTTCAAAAAAAGGCGGCAAAGAACACTAGATTCCTTTTGTGATTGAGTTAAAAAGAAATAGCGTAATGTCAACCTTCTTCTTTATCCCTTCTTGTCTTTGACCCTCTCAAAATGGGTTTGAAAAGCGAAGAAACGATTGAAAAAATGCTTGAACCAGATCAAGGAAAGTAACGCTGTTAAAATAGCCAGCCACCTGTAAGTTACAAGAGAAATGTAATCGCAACTCAACCTCAATAAATAAAAATGGCATTTCTACAATATAAAATATTAGTTCAGTTTGCTTTTTCTGTTGCAGTTTTTTTTAGGCAGAAAACTTTCTAAGTCGCTTAGAATAAACATGCTGTTTGAGGTCACTACATGCTACATAACTTCTCTTATAATAGTTACTTAGTTAACGCCCCAGCACGTTGTACGGCTACGGCAGTGTTTGATCTTGAAAATTTCAGTGTACACCAGGTGCGATGCGGTGGAATGGCAGCCAATTTTAGATTTCTTTGCATCCTTGTGGGTTCAGGTCAAATATGTCAAATCATCTGAAAATAACTGTTAGAGAATCGATTCAAAAACTGTTCATCAGTATATTAGAATTAGTTTAAATATTATAACATCGTGAAATCAGGGTATGTTTCTGTGGACACCCTGTATAACTGCATTTCTATTAGGACGTTACAGTAGATGGAAGTTCTTGAATTATGATACCAGCATTAGCGGGTCGTTGTTTCTGTTTTCCAGCCGTTATCTTATTATTAATAAAATCAATCATGGAATATACCTAGGTGGAGATTCGTCTCTTACCTTGCGAAATTCGGAAAATGATAACCAAACTTTATCTCTCCACCCCACCAAAAACTTAAAGTTGTCCGTTTATTCATATACGAAAGAAAAAAATAGCTTTTAATGAAACAAAATATACCGATAAAATGCATTATATTTTTGAGACAAAAACACATACACACACACGCATATATACATAATAATATATTTATATACATGTGTGAATGTGTATATTTATATATGTATATATAAATATCTGTGTGTATATGAATGGGTATATTTACAGCTAAAATGATATTAAAAGTTCCATATGTTGAATTTAAAAGCATCCACTTTTCTTTAGTATTAAAAATTAGAAATGAATTGACTAAAAGTATACATTTTACGCGTGTTGTACTAAAAAGAAAACATTACACATTAAGCATTTTGGGGCTGGTATATTACATATATATGTGTGTGTGAAAATAAATGTAAAAATATATGCTTATATTAGTTTAAATACATACCAATATATACAGATAAAGAGATAGATAAATACACACATATATGCATATACATATAGTTACATATGTGTGTGTATATATATATACACACACATTTTTATTGCTATATTGATATGTATATATATGTACCTATATATACACAAATATGTATAAGCATATATATATATATATATGTATATACGCACATGTATATATATATATATATATATATATATATATATATATATATATATATATATAATGTGTGTGTATACACAGACATACATTGATTTTCTTTACAAAAAATACATTTACTACATAATTCATAAGACAACGACACAGAGAGGGGAAAAAATGAAAACATAGCCAGGCAGACAAACAGACAAACAGGAAAACCTAAGGCCAAAACAGTGAATAAGTAAATATTGTTGAATATGGAGAAAATTAATAAGATAAAATAACCAACAATTTATTGCTACATTTTCCTTCCTTTTAAACTATGGTAATCGAAGTTAAACATAAAATACTTTAATCGATATCTATTACATTATTTCTACATATTATATACACTCACAGACACACGCATATATGAAGGTATGCGGGCGCGTGTGTACGGCAACTTTCAATTTATTTATTCGATTCAAATTAATCCATATTCACCCTACCTATCAATTTAGCTACATATATTTCAATGTATATGTTATCCTCTAACTAAATAGGAATTGATTTTTTTTTTCTCCCATCTTCCTGTCTGGTAGATGTGCGCCGATACAACTTTTAAGTCAATATGCATAAGAAAACTCACATATAAAAATATATACGCATGTAAAATGTTTGCTCATGAGTAAGTATATAAGTATATTATGTGTGTGTACGTATGTATATATATATATATATATATATATATATATATATATATATGTGTGTGTGTGTGTGTGTGTGTGTGTGTGTGTACGCATACGTATACATAGTCTATGTAAGTGCTTACATTATATATATATATATGTATATCATATATATACGTATATTATATATATTATGTCTATATACACACATCTACACACTCATACATACACGCACACACACACACACACACACATACACGAACACACACACACTCACACACATACACACACACATATATATATATAACCGCGGCACACACAAACAAGCACATGTATATACATTTCTCTCGTGGGTAGTGGGAAATTTGGCTCTCGACCACAAGGTTTCAGGATCTGTCCCTCTGCAGAGCACCTTTGGCATGCGAATTATACTATTTCTCAGGGTCCACAACAGCCTTGCGAGTGATTTTAATAGTCCAGAACTCCTCATGTAAACCATTCCATAAGCTTAATGAGAAAGTCGCCTATATACATAAACAAACGTCTAACCTCTCTTCCTCTACGGAACCTTTCGAGAAAAAAGCCCCCTCCTACATATATATATATATATATATATATATATATATACACGCACACAATAAAAAGAAGACAAGACAATATGAACATACATACATACATACACACACACACACACAGACATATATATATATATATATATATATATATATATATATATATATATATAAACTTACACACACCCGAGAGTACATAAGAATCTATGTACGTAGGTAAGTATGTATTCTTCCATAATTGACGAATAGCTACAGGAGACTATATTTTATTACCTGAAAATATAGATCATTTATCCGATACCATTTTTTAATCAATCACTTATAATCTACGTAGCTAGACATCGCTGATCGATTTCCTTCGAGGTGATGTGTTTCATAAATATAAATATACATAATGACATACAAGCACACATACTCGCATACACGCACACAAAACAACATACACCACACGCATAAATAGAGAACTATGTTTGTAGGTATGGGGGTGCCATTGTGCTTTTGAATCGGTGTACGATGTAGTTATTGATTATGCAATACCGAACTATTCATTTCTTGCACTGGTCTTCAATGTAATAAGAGAACATTAGATATTCAGATTTTGACGTGCAAATATAAGCATATATGTGTTAACGTATGTGCGCGTGTGTGTTTGTGTTTGAGCGAGAGAATGTGTCTGTTTGCATGTGTTTGCCTCCGTGAGGTTTTAAGCGTGTCTGATAAGGAGCCTGTCTATCTATCTATCTATCTATATATATATATATATATATATATATATATATATATATATATATATATAATTGTACCTATGAATGTAGATAAACACATGCAAAACCGCAAACACGAACGCACGTGCGTGTGTACACGCATATATAATGCATACACACATACATACATATACATATGCTTATATTGAAATGTGTTTTGGTTTGCACCAGACTATATTTCAGTGCAGAGCGTTCGTGGCTCTGAGTGTAAATGAAGGTACACTGAGGAGTGTATATATCAATATATACATCTTAGATGCTTTGGTTCTATATACCCACGCACACACATACGCACGTAGTAATATATAACTCCTATGTGTGTGTGTGTGTGTGTTTGTGTATTTACAATTATAAACAATAAAACAAGATATTTAAATGGCTAACAATGTTAAATCTTATAAACACATATATATATATACTTTTATAATTATTTACAAATATATATATATATATATATATATATATACACATGTATATATATGTATATATGCACACGCACACACATACATATATATATATATATATATATATATATATATATATATATATATATATATATATGGATGTATGTGTGTGTATGTGTCTGTGTTTCTCTGTATGTTAGTGTGTGTGCATATGACATCTTAGTTGAGTTGTAATTATTCATAATCTTGATGTGTTAATTTGTGTCATAAATATCGATTACAACTTTGATATTTCATTATATTAGATAAATCTAGAATAAATATTTATTGATATCGAATTAACTGCGTAACAAACGAGGTATTCATAGAGTAAAATTTCTTAATTTCCACCAGTAAAATATGGATAGATAATTGGATAAAGTACCATGCCGTTTTTGTTGTTTAAACAGTATATTTTTCACATTATTGTATAAGGTGTTATCAAATGAAACATTATCCTGAATAATAATTGTAAAATGTGTAATAGTATTAAAAATCACAATCGCTTTGACATATCATTAACAGCTGATAGCAGTTGAATGTTACTTATCATTGGATTATGATCCAATGATAGATGTATCCATGCACGTTCTCAGCGGAGTAGGGTCTGATAGCCGTTACCAGCCGATAATTATGCGGTGAAACAATTGTAGTGCATTGTAACAAGTTCTCTTGAATTCTACTCCAATTAAATTGCTTTCGTATATCGTCTGCGGATACCCTCGGATTTCCATGTTGTCATCCAACAAAAGAAGTCCTAGTATGTGATACTCTTTTCTACTCTAGGCACAAGGCGCGAAATTTTGGGAGCGGTGGCCAGCCGATTAGATCCACCGCATTACAAAACTGGTATTTAATTTATCGACCTCGAATGCGTGAAATGCAAAATCGACCTCGCCAGAATTTGAACTTAGTCCTAGTATATGATAGCCTCTCCAAGCTGATACTCGAAGATGAATTTTGCAAAGCAGGCTATAATATTAGATATAGATCGTTTCAATTTACTGGTTTAAGTAAATCTCTTCAGAATTCGAACATAGATAAATACATCGGTTCAGAATGCGAACATAGATAAATACATTGGTTAGAATACGAAAATAATTGATACATATGTGAGGGTAATGTAAACATAAGTGGTAATTCTTACATTAAATTTTGTTCTTGCGCTGATAAATTCATATATTATATATACATGCAATATAAATGAACTATAAATTAGTTAAACTATGTTTGTAAAATATTTCAACCGTTAAAGGAAAATTTACTGCAAATACCGGGGACAAAAATATCTAGTCTTATAATAAATGGTGTAAAAACAACAGCATCTCTGCAATTATCAGGATAACGAACTGGCATTTATAGGAAATATCGTTATTTGCCATTGATAACAACAAAAGAGCGCGAAATATGTCTGGGAATCCGATAGGGGTCACCACTGGGCAGTTCTAGGAAGATATGTGCTTTTTCCACATTTTACCATAAGACAGAATGTGTTCGCTACGGTGACTGCGGTGAGTTTGTCTTTAGAAGATGTAATATGTCACAAACATGCTTTACCTAGCCTAAAGTTTGCTTGTGTATAATAGATACATACAAATATATATCCATACATACATACATTCAACCTTATATACATTTGAGATACACACATACACACACACATATATACATACATAGATATAGATATATATATATATATATATATATATATATATGTATGTATGCATGTATGTATGTATGTAGATATTTGCATATATATATATATATATATATATATATGAGAGAGAGAGAGATACATATATATGTTGGGTTATGTAAGTATATATTAACGTATGTGTTCGATTGATGTGAAAATAAAATAAATATGTGTTCAATAACGTACATCAAAATCAATGTTCTTAACTACAGATGCAGAGAAAAATATACTTGCAATTCGCTCGCGTATATAGCAAAATTATATATTGTAAAAATATTAAAATACTAAAAAATCAATGTTCCATTTAAAACGAATTATTAGATATTGTTTACCGATTCTTCAAAGAGACGCATATAAGCTGGGCTGCTTTTAAAATGGTCACTCTGTACTTGTCTAATATCTATATTTCTATAGTTTATGTAGCGATGTAATATTTTTACAGACGTCTGGATGAAATAATGCATATAACTAATGTTGTAAATCATATATATCATCACGATTAATATGTGTTGGTCTGATATATAGGAAGAGATTAAAATTCGAAAGGGCTGAGCTAAAAGCTATAAGTATTTTGTATTACTGTATCATCGATGCGTCTAATGTCATTTTATATTATACGCACAAATGCATACATAAATACACATACATTTGTGTGTGTTTCTGCATATATATCATATAAAATTTGTGGGCAAGGCCGGAACAATGTGAAGTAAAGCCAAGGTAAATCACAAGAAAACAAGCATATGAATTAACTGTGACTAGTTCTGCATTTAATATTTCAGGGTTAAGAGCCCCTCATCAGGAAAGAGCGAATGTTGAAGATCTGTATGTGTGTGAGTATGTGCGGAGTAGACATACACAGAAGACATGCTAGCTTCATGCAACTCTCTTCTGTTATTGATAGTCTACTACTGTTGGTTGGTTTGGAGGCGCAATTGGCCAGTGGTTAGGGCAGCGGACTCGCGGTCATAGGATCGCGGTTTCGATTCCCAAACCGGGCGTTGTGAGTGTTTATTGAGCGAAAACGCCTACAGTTCCACGACGCTCCGGCAGGGGATGGTGGAGAACCCTGCTGTACTCTTTCACCACAACTTTCTCTCACTCTTACTTCCTGTTTCTGTTGTGCCTGTAATTCAAAGGGTCAGCCTTGTCAAACTGTGTCACGCTGAATCGCCCTGAGAACTACGTTACGGGTACACGTGTCTGTGGAGTGCTCAGCCACTTGCACGTTAATTTCACGAGCAGGCTGTTCCGTTGATCGGATCAACTGGTACCCTTGACGTCGTAAGCGGCGGAGTGACAGCAACAACAACTGTTGGTTTATTAATATGGCTTCGGAGATTCTAAGGTTGCATCTGTTGCGCTGTGTTTCCCTTATGTGCACTGTGAACTATCGGGTATGGCATTTTCGTTGACGTTTCTTCACGGAAGTGTCTGTCTGTATATGTTCTTTAATGCGTTGTGTTGTTTTCTTGAACTTGGAACGTGAACGCGTACGAAGTTCTACGAAGTTCTACGAAGTATTCTGCCAGCTCACTGCTTTATATGCAGATTATTTATATAAGAGCAAATTGTAAACAGGTTGTAAACTTTCTCGAAAACATAAATGGACAGTAAACCTGAAAATATATAGTTCCTCCCCTTTTCATTGACGATATACAAATTACAGTGTAATACGATGTTTTCCTATTTGCTTACCCATAGAAAGTATGAAAAATAGCTAACATATACGTCAAACATTGCTTTCATTACGATATTTCTTTAAACAGGAAAGAATCACTCTCAAATTTGCGTGAATGAGTATGATCGTATTCGTTAGCGTTCCCAGTGGCAATAGGTAAATTTTACAAATGAGAGACGCCTACGTTCACACACTACAACACCAACAGACTCAGGTACTTGCCAATTCGCCTCTCACCACCAATAACAACTAACCACTGCTGCTAAACTGTCAACACTAAACTCTTATACAAACATCATTCACATAAACACAAACACACAGATACAACCACGCGCAAAGTATGAACAAAACGACGTATGATTCAGAAAAACTCTGACCGGAACATATCTGAAATATAACAGAAAATAGGTCGGCTTGGAGACATTGACGTCCAGGTCACAAAAGCAAAGTTTGAAGGGAATAATAGCAATTTCCTTTGATTACTAGATAGAAGCAAATAGGAAATAACACTTACAGACCAAAGACAAAAAGAAAATTGTTACACAGTGTTATCAAAAATTATATGGAGTGTGTTTTAATATCGACAGAAACAAGACGTTATTGTGAAGCTCGCTAGAAAAATTATTAAGATTGATTATATTTGTTGCTTGGTATATACACCTCGTGTGAATCATGGTGATAAATAAATCAATACGATAAAATATCAATAAATAATTAAGTTTTAGCAGATATTCATGGTCCTCTTGCAATAAGAATTCTCGTCTTTAAGTGGCACTAGCAATCCATAGAAAAATATCGGAGGTTAAACAATTTTTTCTATATGTCTGCTTATATTCTGTGATTTTTTAAAATTCTTTCATTTGTTTGTCATTTGACTGCGGCCGTGCTGGAGCACCGCCTTTAGCTGAATAGATCGACACCAGGACTTATTCTGTGCCAGTCGAGTGTCTTATTCTACCGATATCGGGGAGGTAAACACACCAACATAGGTTGTCAAGCGATGGTGAGAGACAAACACAGAGACACAAATGCATACGTGTGTATGTATGTGTGTGTGTGTGTGTGTGTGTGTGTGGAGGAGGAATGGCCCAGTGGTTCGGGCAGCGGATTCGCGGTCATAGGATCGTGGTTTCGATTCCCAGACTGAGCGTTGTAAGTGTTTATTGAGCGAAAACAATTAAAGCCCCACAGGACTCCGACAGGGAGTGGTGGCGAACCCTGCTGTACTCTTTTACCACAACTTTTTCTCACTCTTATTTCCTACTTCTGTTGTACCTGTGTTTCAAAGGGCCAGCCTTGACACACTCTGTGTCACGCTAAATCCCCCCGAGAACTACGTTTAAAGTGTACGTGTCTATGGATTGCTCAGCCACTGGCAGGTTAATTTCACGAGCAGGCACACACACACACACACACACACACACACACACACACATACATACATACATACATATATATATATATATATATATACGACGGGCTCCTTTTAGCTCCCGGCGACCAAATCTACTCACAAGGCATTCGTCGACCGAAATGACCAAGACGCCACGCAGTGGTACTGAACCCAGAGGCTTGAGGTTGGAAAGCAAACTTCTTACCCCCCCCCCCACATACACACACACACATAAGGTTTCTCGCCAGTTCAACATTGCTAGAGATGTATTCTTCATTATGATAGTGCAGTACCAATATATAGAGGGGACAATACAGGACATTACAGACAAATAGTGTTCATGAGTTCGTTTAAGGAGATTTTAAAATATGATGATTTATATTAGATATGATTAAAATTGTTCACTTAAAATTTTCCACTTTGGACGTGACGTCCACCGGCTACACCTTTACTATGGATTAATTTAATCAGGGTCATTCGCCCCCATCAACACGGCTAGCGACAGCTGTAGCCTATTCCAGCCCGTAGTATATAGTAAAATAAGTGACAATCATTCACTGATATTGCAACAAGCAAAGTGGCTCGCTAGAAAATCTCTGTAAGAGATGAAAGTGGTAACTATACTGAGAATTAATGTTTGCCGTCAGGAACCGAGGTTACTACTACTTTTTAACGCCAAGGTGCCGCCTCCTCTAGCTGCCTATCTATGCAATCTGCACCCGATTTCTCTAGTGGACAGGTAGACTGTAACCCCTTTGATTATTATGCGTGTTGAGTGAGAGACCAACACAATTCCTTGTAACACTAAAGATGAACTGAAGGCAAACATTTTGGGAGCATTCACCAGCTGAAACACGGAGATCGTCTAGAAAAGTTGCAGGAGATTCCGAAACTGCTCTTTATTATTTCAAGAATTGTTTATGCAATTCTGGTAAATATATCTGTTAAAATGAAATGCCAGTATGTTTTCATTTTTGAGTAATTTAGACGACAGCGTATTCACCGCACCCTGTATACTGCAGTTTGTTTTGTTCACAATCACACACACAAAAACATACACACTCATACACACACTTACTCAGACAAACACGTACACGCACAAAAGCCACATATATTCACACACGCACACATTCGCACACCTATCATATTTATTCAGACTCATTGGTATGATATCTCAAACATACTCTACAATAATACATACGAGTAACCAGTCCTACCTGTAAACAACATTATGCAGCCATAATGTAATTGCATTGTCCCTACTTTCATCTACTTTTATCTCAAACCTAACTAAACCTGAACACGGATTAGGATTAAGGGCAAATTGATGAATGTTGCTAACACAATACAAAGCAATTACGTTAATCCGATAATTCCTGGCAAAACCCACAAAAGTTTGCAGAATTAATTGAAATGTGTTCTCGCTATTGGCAGCGTTTTATTCATATTGCTGCTGGACATTTTGTAGTAGTAGCAGCAGTAGTAGAAATAGTATTTGTAGTAGATCTGTTTTGAGTGGCAATTGTAGAAATCGATGTAAATATCATTGCTGGTAATCAACTCAATCGTCTTTAAGTTCTGAGTTCAAATGCTACCGGGGGCGACATTGCCTTTCATCCGTTTGAGGTCGAGAAAATAAATACCATTCGAACACTGGTGTTGAGGTATTTGACTTAACACCACCCCCGGAATTGCTAGCTTTGTGCCACTATTTGAAATCAGTATCATTGCTTATCATAAGGCAGCGAGCTAGGAAAATCGTTAGCACACCGGGAAAACTGCTTTCAAGCATTTCGTGCATATCTTATGTTCAGAGTTCAAATCCCGCTTAGGTTAATTTTGCCTAAAATTCTTTCCAAGGGTCGATAAAATAACTATCAGTTGAGCTTTGGGGGTCGATGTAATTGACTTACTCCCTCCACCGAAAAAAACTAGTCTTGTACCAAAATTTGAAATCCATATCAATGCTTATAATAAGGAAAATACTTAACTGCATTTCGTAGTTATTTTACGTTTAGTGTTCAAATCCTGGCAGGGTTGACTTTGCCTTTCATCCTTTCGGGGTCGATGCAAACGATTTATTCAACCCCAACTCACCAGAAATTGTTTGCCTTGTGCCAACATTTTAAAATTGATGTTATTACTGATAATTTTAAAGTTAATCATGTTACTCATGCCATCGCCAATCGTCATTTTGTACCAATAATAATAGTCGTAGACATTTTAGTTGCTGTAGTTATTATAGCAGCATTCGTCATTTTCGTCGATGTAGTTATTACTCTTATAACACTTGCTGATGTCCTGTTGACGATATTATTATCATTATAGTGTTTTTCACATGTTTGTAGTAGTAGTAGTAGTAGTAGTAGTAGTAAATGCTGTTATGGATTTTGTTGTAGCAGTTACAGTTGTTTTTACTGCTTATGATTGTAAATCTCAGCTGGCAGAATCTTTACCACGCCTGGAGAAATGCTTACCGGTATTTCGCCTGCCGCTCGGTTCTGAGTTCCTACCAGGTCGATTTAGCCTTTCATCCTTTGGAGGTCGATGGAATAAGTACCAGTTAAGTACTGGGGTCGACTAGTCCCCTCCCGCTAATTTCAGGCCATGTACCTACAATAGAGAGGATTATTGTAAATCTCAGAGTAAGTCCTGGTCGAAATAATTCCCTGCATTACGGCGACTGAATATATATTTTTTTTGTTCTCTTTATTCACTCTAATATTTCAGCTCTCATCGGGGACACACGCAAACGGTAGCGGACTGGCTAAGTTGCCAGCTTGCCCGATGGCAAGTGAGCCACTGCGCCATCAGAATCCATGTTAGTATCTAAGGCCCCATGTTAGTATCTAAGTGGCCCGTTCTTGACTCCTGGAAGAATGCATTAATTATTTCAGCCTGGCTGTGTTTGTAGAGAGTTGAAAAGAATACTTTTAACAACAAAAAAAAAAGTTAAATGATAACATTGTAATTGCGGGTGGGCCCCATTGTAATTTATGGTGGGCCACGTTAGTAACCTGGCAACCAATATTTTTAGACTCAGTCCCCCACTACATGCAAACTTAGTTCACCCAAGTTTGACATCATCTTAAGTATCTCGACAGCAATATTAATCAACTATATTAGTCAACGGGTAGATATGTGTGTGTGAGAGTATATGCATTTGTGCGCGAATATATATATATATATATATATATATATATATATATATATATATATATATATATATATATATATACAGTATCCATCAACCGAAGCAAGACCCATTGGAGTGAAGCAATAACAGAATATACTCACCCATGCTTCAGCGTAGGAGGACATAGTTACAGACCAATACTATCAAATTTTGATCGTGTGTGTGAACGTGAGTTTTTGTGCACGCGCGCTTGCATATGTTCGTGGTTATGTCTGTAGAATTTCCCAAACGCAACTCTAATAATTCCAGCATAGATTTGAAACAGTGTCGTTGTCTGCTCACTACCATAAAATGTTCTCTGTAGACTAATATAAAAATCGCTTCAAGAAGTCTCTTAATGTTCTCGACATACTATGAAACATCTTTTGATATTTTATTCTTTTTTTTTCCGTTTACATAAAAAGCTCGTCTGCGACGAACATTATATGTTTTCCTTTCAGACACACTGTATCCTGGGTGATATTAATCAATTTAGTCTTCCTGTTTTAAAGACAGGTGTATATAAACACATAGGAATGACACTTGCCTTCTAACCAATTCATCCACCATGTTTATATTCCTCAAATAGAACACACAGACACACACACACTGACAGACACACACACACACATACACATGGATAAATAGATAGAGAGAGAGAGACAGTGAGATAGACAGTAAGATAGATAGCCAACCAGCCAACTACACAAAAGACAGACAAAGACATAAACATAGACAGATAGTTAAAAATATAGATATCTATATAGATGTATACAGAGAGAGAGAGAGAGAGAGAGAGAGAGAAGGTGAGACAGACTGACGACAGACAGACAAACAAGAAGACAGACAGAGATATAGAGACGCATAGATAGATAGATTGATAGATAAATATGAATATAGATATCTATATAGATGTACACACACACATGCGCGCACATATAATGCGATTTTTTGAATTGCATGAACTAAAAGTCGGAGGGGGACGGGATAAACTACCTTCATCAATTTGCAATAAAAGCAGACAGTAATTTAACATTGTCCTTACTTTTAGTTCAAGTTTTGAAGAGTGCAGTTACATTTTAACAGTTATTTTTTTAAAACCTATAATTGAAGTAAAGAGGAGCATATTTGGCATATTTTTGTTATGAGTTCGATAAAGCCAACAATGCAACGGAAAGTGCGAGGAATATTGAGGCATTTTATGGGGATGGAAGAATAAGTGTAAGCCAGTGTCAACGGTGGTTTCCGAAATTCCGAGCGCGAAACTACCGCCTAGAAGCCGAGGATACAGTCAGGATAACATGCCAAATTCTGGAGCAGTTTGAATGGGAAACGAATCCCCACCCACCATATTTACCGGGCATTGTCTTATATGATTATTATATATTCCGCTGTGTTCAAAATTCTTTGGACATAAAAAATATGAATTCTGTAGACGACGTCAGAACAGCACTGGAGAAGTATTTTTCGTCACATAGAAGTGAATTTTGGAAGAGAGGCCTTGTAAATCTATCGGATAAATGGAAGGGCATTGTAGACAATGAAGGAGAGCATATTTTAGATTAAGAAGAACTGTGTTTATCTTAATTTTGAAAAATAAAAGAAGTATAATGAGCCCCATTATTTATAGGATGACCTAACATATATATATATATATATATATATATATATATATATCAATCAATGTATTTTCTGTGTTAAACTGTTTACACTACATATGAATTTCCCAATTCCGCTGTTGGCCCAGTTAAAAATAATAAATAAATTTAGATGACTTGTGATTTGCTTTTCTAATTTATGTGAAATAATACCATAACAAGTGTGTGTGTGTGTGTTCATGGAAAACGCTTTTAATTAATTTTCGCCTAAAAAATATCACTTTCGATGTTGGTAACAAATCTATCAATTTTTGTCTCTTATATTTTTTTTCGCTTTAAACTGCTTTACATCATTTCATTCTGTCAAATCCTTACGGATTTTTTTCCCACACG
>NC_142948.1:9671128-9673628 GCF_046866305.1 Octopus bimaculoides | reverse complement strand
GATCGACTTTGCGTTTCATCCTTTCTGGGTTGATAAAGGAAGTACCAGTTGCGTACTGGGGTCGATCTAATCGCGTGGCCCCTACCCTAAAATTTCGCGCCTTGTGCCTTGAGTAGAAAAGAATATTTTGCGCTGTGAAAGGCGGCGATCGAGCAGAAACGTTAACACGCCAGGCAAAATGCGTAACGGTATTTCGTCTGTTTTTACATTCTGTGATCAAATTCCTACGAAATCGACATGCGTTTCATTGCTTCGGGGTCGATAAATTAAGTACCAGTTGCGCGTTGGGGTCGATCCAGAAAGTTTCGGCCTTGGCCTAGAGTAGAACAAAATTTTGCGCTGTGTTTCGCCGAAACTCGGGGGTAGTCATATCACCTTTTGTCACTTGTTGGGGCGTGAATGAGTACGAACATGTGTATGCCGGTGTGTGCACGTATGACTGTGGGTTTATCCATTTAGCAAATTATAGCAATAAAACACTTTGTTGAAAACAGACATTTCTCAACCCCTCCCCCACTGCTTCATTATTTTATATATCCATTACAACGATAGGAAAGTATTGTAGAAGAATAACCCGTTTTTTTTTTGGCATATAAACCTCAGTAACAAAATGTTATATGGTCCCCCAAGCGTCGTATTGACCCCAGTTGAAAACCCAAGATTGTATATACTTATTTGCGTATCTGTGCACTCCTGTGTATTCATACACATACATGCACAGAAGATATTCACACAATCAGATATATGCAAAGACTAATACCCCCATCAAACGATTCAGCAATTCAGCCTCAAAGTTGAGATATACCAGACGACATTTAAAGTAACATATCATATAAATGGAAACGACAAGCTCAGAAGTTAGGAATCATATAAAAATAAGGAACGTACGGGAAAGTTTAATCGCATTAGATTTAACTACAAACATATATTCTTTTAATTCACATGTCTTCTCCGGTCATTTTTTATACAAACTCTTCACCATTGTGATTCCTGGATTTGTAGAAACACGGTGAGATTACACCCTAATTCTAACTGCCGTCATTCTGCATAGCACGCAAGCAGCAGAATATCTGTGCCACCGTATCTCTACTTAAAGGAAACATTAATCGCATTAGATTTAACTACAGTTTAAATTTAACATCTAACATCTTAATTCACTTCTCTTCTCTGGTCATTTTTTATACATACTCTCCACCAATGAGATTCCTGGATTTGCAGAAGGACTATGTGGTTACCCGCTAACTCTAAATGCTGCCATTCTTGATAGCATGCAAACGACACAATATGTGTGCCACAGAATGTCCGTTTAAAGGAAACTTCATAATTATAACGTTTCTCTTCCCCAGTACTAATGTCTACAAAGACATTAGCTACGTCTTCAAAGTCAAAATAGTTGTGTCACACTTCATCTGTTGCGAAAAGCCTGTGTAACAGAATGGACAGCTGTCAATAGATTCATAATGATACGCAGCAAACTGCCTATTGAAATTTGATTGACGTTTGCGACATCATTGCAGCAGCTATTGATGAGGGCGATGGTGCTGGTGCTGGTAACGATTTTATTGATGATGTTGGTGATAACTATTTACAATTATTACCATTATTATTATTATTATTATTACTGCTGTTGTTGTCGTCGTTGTTCTTGTTGATTTTGACGGTGTAGTGGTGATGATGGTGGTAGTGGTAACTGCTGCAGATCGTGCTATTTTTGTTGAAGCAATTTTTGAGCTGCTGCTGCGGCTCCTACTGCTAATGCTGTCTGTAATATTGTTTGATGTGTTGAACGATGTGGTCTTATTTTGACATCTCAGAAAACGGTGAGACAATTCATACATATATAAATACATATATATATACATATATACATATATATATGTACATATATATATGTACATATATATATATATATATATATATATATATATATATATATATATATATACATATGTACATACATGCATACATACATGCATACATACATACGCACATGTAAATTATACACGTATGTATATATACATATAGGTATACATACATACATATATCTACACACACACACACACACACACACACACACACATATGCATATATATACTTCGTATACATACATATACATATACACACACATTTATCTGTCATTCTATATAATCTATCTATGTCTCCTCATCTCTCTCTCTCTCTCTCTATATATATATATATGTGTGTGTGTGTGTGTGTGTGTGTGTGTAAATATATACATATATATATGTATAGACATATACTCATATGTATTTGAGCATATATGTGCGTGAGTATAGCAACATCACAATTATTCAACTTGTATTCTGTCAGATCATAATACCATATCAACTCTGATGTCAACATAATATAACTGTCTTCTGATTTATATACTTGATTCTGACATATTTTTAATAACTCTTTTATACGATGCATTATTTAGAAAACTACAATACAAACTTACTGCATTTTTTATATATATTTTCAAGAATGACCATTCGTA
>NC_142948.1:9651128-9666128 GCF_046866305.1 Octopus bimaculoides | reverse complement strand
CGCCGAGAGAAATGCTTGACGGCAGTTCAGATTCCGCCGGGGTCGACTTCGCCTTTCATCCTTTTGGAATCGATGAATAAATCCCAGTGAAACACTGGAGTCAATGTAATCGGTTTATCCACCCCCTCCCAAAATACCTGCCCTTGTGGCAAAATTTGAAACGATAATTATTATTATTATCATCAATATTATTATTATCGTTTAGGCAGTGAGCTGGTAGAAACGTTAGTATGTTAGAGGCCGGAGATCTGGCAGAAACGGGTGAAATACTTAGCGGTATTTCGTATGCCGCTACGTTCTGAGTTCAAATTCCGCCGGGGTCGACTTTGCGTTTCATCCCTTCGGGATCGATTAAATAACTACCAGTTACGCTCTGGGCTCGATATAATCGACTTAATCCGTTTGTCTGACCTTGTTTGTCCCCTCTGTGTGGGCAGTAAAGAAATAAGAAACGTTAGTATGTAGGGCAAAATGCTCTGCTGCATTTCGTTCGTCGCTATATTCAGAGTTCAAATTACACCGGGGTCAACTTTGCCTTTCATCCTTTTGAGGTCGATAAATTAAATACCAGTGAAACATTGAGGTCGATATAGTCGACTGGCCCCCTCCCCGCAAATTTCAGGCCTTCTGTTTTTAATAGAATAGTGTTCTTCTTATTGTTATTTTTTTTATGAAACCTCTCAACTTATTTTACTAGTTATGACGGAAAGTGTCAGCTAACCACACACACCAGACTCAGGTGACACTTGGTTACTGATAATGCTTCAAAAACTTGGCGGAGAAGTCTTGCAGTTCCGACTAATGATGCTTTTAGTATGTGTTCTTATTATTAGTAGTAGTAGTAATAGTAGTACCAATACTTTTGAGCCACGTTGGTAGTCGATTGCTGATACTTCCAAGCGCTCCAATTAGTATTGTTGTCACGTCCATTCTCTTCATTGACCACAACCTGCGTATTTCCTATTTCAATCCGTCATAAATGCTCAGGTTTTATTCTACTTCCTCTTCGTTTCTGTTCTCACCGGGACATGCTATGTCCATGCATGTTTTTTTTTTTTTTTTTCCTTTTCTGTTCACCACACCAATGTCACGTTTCGCTTTCAATTTAGATAGTCACACTGCATCATTGCAGAGCACAGGATTTTGTAAACTTCATTCTCAGGAAATCCTTCTGGTATTTGGCCATACTACATACTACATCATTCTAATCCACAATTTCCACAGATCACCCAATGGATTAATTTTATCATATAGTCATGTGTATGATTACTATTATTAATATTAATATTACTATAAAATATTAACAAAAATGAAGTAGATTGACAATTTTATTTTTTGAACCTGTGGAAATACGCTAGATGCCGAAATATCGTTCACTTCATAGGCGGCGAGCTGGCAGAGACGTTAACACGCCGGGCAAAATGCTGAGCGGTATTTCGTCTGTCTTTTCGTTCTGAGTTCAAATTCCGCCGAGGTCGACTTTGCCTTTCATCCTTTTGGGGTCGATTAAATAAGTAACAGTTACGTACTGGGATCGATGTAATCGACTTAGTCCCTTTTTTTTTTGTTTGTCCTTCTTTGACCCTTCTGTGTTTAGCTCCGCCTGTGGGCAATAAAGAATTAAATATCATTCACTTGATAACAATGGCATCCTCTTTTGCTGCATGTGTATAAATAAATGTTTATGTATTGAAACATACATACATACATACATATGTGAAAGCACATAGCTCAGCGTTTAAAGTGTCGGGCTCACAATCATGAGGTAGTGAGTTCAATTCCTGGACTGGGTTGTGTGCTGTGTTCTTCAGCAAGACACTTTATTTCACATTGCTCCAGCTCACTCCACTGTAGAAATGTTGTTGTGACGTCACTGGTGTCAAACCGTATCGGATTTTGCCTTTCATCGGTGGTGTGGAGAGGGGAGGCTGGTATGGATGAGCGACTGCTGGTCTTCAATACAACAACCTTGCCCGGACTTCAGAAGGGGACTTTCTAGAAGCTATCCCATAGTCATTCAGGATAGAAAGTTGTCTTTACCCTTTATAGGCATTCATGCATTCACACGTACGTGCATGTCTACAAAGATATATATATATATATATACATATATATATATATATATATATATATATATAACATATTACATAACCTTCCGTTTATATACCAAGATGTACATTCTCAACCATAGTATAAATAGTAAATGGTGTACTTAAGGCCGTGAGCTGACAGAAACGTTAACACGCCGGGCGAAATGCTTAGCGGTACGTTCTGAGTTCAAATTCCGCTGAGGTCGAATTTGCCTGTCATCCTTTCGGGGTCGGTTAAATAAGTATCAGTTACGCACTTGGGTCGATGTAATCGACTTAATCCCTTTGTCTTTCCTTGTTTGTCTCCTCTATGTTTAGCCCCCAGTGGGTAATAAAGAAATAAATGTTTTGTCAGTCAAATATGCAATAGATAGATATAGGATACATCTTAAATAAATGGCGTATATGATAAAATATTGTGGAAAACTAAGTAATATATCGCAAAAGAAGCTTTGTTTAATTCAACAAAATTTTTGTAAACAAGGGTATCAGAATATATGACATTCCAAAAACTTCTGCAATATATTTTAAACTTTGTGAGTCATTGTGCTACTCACAAAAGAGAACAGAAAGGAAATAAGGCAAAAACAAAACGAGGAAAAGCTGTAGTTTTAACTGTCAACAGAAACTTCGGTGAAGGTAAACAAATCAACAAGAAAAACAATAAAATACAATTCCCATACTAGAATTACGCAGCCAGTTACTTCCTAGATATTTCATCATGTTCATAGTTTATAGCAATCTCATTAGTGACCCAAAGGTTTTCAACTTTGAACAATTATTTAAAGCAGAAAATTGAAATGTTATTTCATGACCTGAAACGTTCTTCATTTGAGTTTTATAAATTTTATATTAACATTTATTTTAATTCATTATTGATTGCTTCTTTCCTTCTTTCTTTATTTATTTTTACTTCTTTCTATGTATATTTTTTTTAACTATTTTTCATAATTTTCACAGCTTGCAGCCTTATAAATTGCTTCCTTACTATGAGAACAAACAATAAAACTTCTTGGAATTTAATTACAAATCTCTGTCTAATTTAATTTAATTCACATAAATATATCTTATATATTTTCTATGTTTATTTTCATTTATTTTTTTTTTATTTGTTGTTTCTTTCCCATTTTTGCGTTTCATAATCATCGTAATTTTTCTCGCTGCTATTGATTTATTTTTTTAGTTATTTGCCATCTTAGCACGATAGAATCGTAGTAAACATCAGGTGAGCCTAGCTGTTTTGATTCCCAGTTAAGTTGTATGATGTCAAAGTTCGTTTCATCTCTCTGTCTGTTTTCCTTTACTCTGTTTATATATATTTATATATATATATATGTATTACGGAGATGTATTTGCATAGCAAGTCACCTGATCTGAGATCGTATGCTGGAACGAAAACAATGGCAGCCTGGAAGGTGTTTATTAGCCATTTAAGAAACACACAAAAACCGTTAGATTCACTTCAACATTTAAAATTAATTTGCCAAAATATTTTCGTCCCTTGCTGCATGTGTGTGTGTGTGTGTGTGTGTGTCTGTGTGTATGTCTGTGTGTGTGTCTGTATGTGTGTGTATATATATATACACACATATGTATATATACACACACATATGTATATATACACACGTGCATATATGCATACATATCTATATATATATATATATATATAAATGTATTTATATATACACATATGCACCTACCGTTATATACACACTGACAGGCATACATACACACATATAGATATCTTTCTCTTATCTTTTAGCTTTTACGTTTCAGTCATTAGACTGCGGCCATACTGGAACACCGCCTATTATGTGTACACAGACGCAAACTCACACACACACACACACACACACACACACGCATATGTATACATGTATTTACATACGTGCAGACGGATGTGAAAAAAGAATAATGAGTCACATAATACGGGTTCTATCCTGTTAAAAATCTATGGAGACAAAATTTTTACCAATGTTCACACAGCTAAATCTAACGCCATTCTTAGTGCTACTGCTGATGCAGTTTCTCCTGCTATAGACGCTGCACTGTCTGTTGCGATTCCATTAATGGTTATCCTTGTTGTTGCTGTAAGTAATGCAATTGTTGTTGTCGGTAAATTGATGTTGCTGTCACCATTCTATTTCCGGCTCCGGGTACACTTATTTGGCTAAAGACGATGTTGCCGTTTTTTTTTTCTTTTTTTTTTCTCAGTGTTGTTGTTAGTGTTATTCTATGTGTTACAATCGTTGTGAAGTCATTGGAATATATATTGGCGTTGTTGCATATGGGAGAAGCTTTTCTAACGTTATCGCTGTTGTTGTTGATAATGTTGTTGCTGTTGTTGATAATGTAGTTATTCCTGTTGGTGTTGATTGTGTTGCTGTTGTTGTTTTTATTGTTGTTGATAATGTAGTTGCTGTTGTTGTTCTAATTTCTAATTTCTTTGTTGCCCACAAGGGGCTAAACATAGAGAGGACAAACAAGGACAGACAAAGGGATTAAGTCGATTACATGGACCCCAGTGCGCAACTGGTACTTATTTAATCGACCCCGAAAAGATGAAAGGCAAAGTCGACCTCGGCGGAATTTGAACTCAGAACGTAGCAGCAGACGAACTACCGCTAAGCATTTCGTCCGGCGTGCTAACGATTCTCCCAGCTCGTCGCCTTGTTGTTGTTGTTGCTGTTGTTGTTGTTGTTGCTGTTGGTGTTGATTGTGTTCCTGTCGTTGTTGCTGTTGGCGGTGGGGTGATAATGTTGTTGCTGTTACTGTTGCAGTCGCTGATCTTACTGTTGCTGTTGGGGGGGGGGGGGGGGTGATGATAATTTTGTGTTGTTGTTCTTGCTGTTGTTGTCTTTGATGGGTTGATGAGGCTGATAAACCAAAGTCTCTCCGTATAAGCAATATATTCATTTCGAATATTGGCCCAAGGACAACAATTTCGGAGTAGGGGTAAATCGAATCTAGTGCTCGTCTGATACTAATTACATATACATCGATGGGATAAAACTAAAAACACGGGCGAAATGGCGATTAGGAGTTTTCCCGGTCTGCTAATGAGTCTACTGCCTAACCGCCTTAAAAGCAAAGTAATATTCTTTTCTACTCTAAGCTGAAGGCCCAAAATATTTGGGGGAGTGGGGGGCCCGTCGATTTGATCAACCCCAATATGCAACTAGTACTTAATTTATTGATCCCGAAAGGATGAAAGGTATAGTCGATCTCGGCGGAATTTGAACGCAGAACATAAAGACACATGAAATATCGATAAGCATTTCGCCCGGCGTGCTAACGATTCTGCCAGCTCGCTGCTTTAAAAACAAGGTAGAATTCTTTTCTACTCTAGGAATAAGACCTGAAATTTTTGGGGAGGGTGCCAGTCGAATAGATCGACCCAGTAAGTAACTGGTACTTAATATATCGACTCCAGTAGGATAAAAGGCAAAGTCCAGCTCGGCAGAATTTGAACTTAGAACGTAAAGACGGACGAAATCCGGCTAAGCACTTAACCCGGCATGCTAACGTTTCTGCCAGCACGCAGCCTTAAAAACAAGGTAATATTGAATAAAACAGGATTAGAAAGAAAATGAAGTTAAGATATCGTCGCGAATATATATCTACATTTCCTCAGATCAGATATCAAGCCTTATCTAAGACGACGCGAGAACATAAAACAAATATTGCTTAACAGTATATATTGTAATATATTTGTAGAGATATTGGACCAAATAGATTATTAATACCCCATTGAAACGGAAAATAAGAGATAAAAAAGGATAGGCCATACAACGGGAAGAGAACTGAAGAATATATAAAAACAGTAACGAGTTAACTTGCATTATATACAGCTTGATATAGGAATGTATACTTATCTATATAATCATATATATGGGCATATGCATCTATCTATCTATGTATCTTTATATATATATATATATATATGTGTGTGTGTGTGTGTGTGTATACATGCATGTGTATGTTTGTCTATTGGGTAACTATAAATAAGTATGTACGCCACATCACCTTTTCAAAATGACTATGTGATCATCCTCTCCGCTGAACACAAATGAGAAATTATACACCCAGCTAGTAATGAGATAATTAAAGATTTTTAACTCCTCAATAGCTATGTGACTATATTGTTATCAGTATGTTCAAGATATAATATTGCTACAAAAGCCGATATGTATGTATATGTATATATTTATGTTTATATATACACATATATATATATATGTATGTATAAATTTATATATATATATATATATATATGTATGTATAAATTTATATATATATATATATATATGTATATATACATGTATTTATATATATATGTATGTATATATGTATGTTTGCATGTGTGTAGTCTTATGTATATATACATATGTATTTCTTTAAGTATATATTATAAATATACCTCTGCTCGCATATACATACGGACGCATGAATATATCTGTATAAGCATATATGTGTGTGTGTGTGTGTGAGTAGGGACACA
This sequence comes from Octopus bimaculoides, assembly GCF_046866305.1. Classification (NCBI taxonomy): domain Eukaryota; kingdom Metazoa; phylum Mollusca; class Cephalopoda; order Octopoda; family Octopodidae; genus Octopus; species Octopus bimaculoides. Next base: position 9,659,537 of record NC_142948.1, on the reverse strand, counting down.
TAGTCAGACAGTGAGACAGATAGTTTGATAGATATCTCTATATATGCTTATATATTATACGTACACACACACACACACACACACATACAGACACACACACATACAGACACACACACACACACACACATATATATATATATATATATATATATATATATATATATATATATATATATATATATATATATATATATATGGATGCATAGATAATAGGAGGATAGATGAACATATAAAGCTGTTTGTCCTCCTCAATGGCTCAGTGAGGTTTGATATAATCAGAACGTCAAAAGAGCCAAGATCAGAAAGTTTGAACACAAAAGAACTTCATTAAAGACTTAAATAATAAGGAATCGTATTCAATTATACGGATATCAACCATGAAAGCAGAAATTCAGCTTGATTGAAATCAGACGCTGCAAAGAAACCAGTCATCTCCATTCAGTTATCTACTTATATGTATAATAACATCACGCATAAAACACACATACGTATATACATAAACGCTTATATATGTAACGTATATATACATATATTTGTGTATATACATAAATATATATATATATATATATATATATATATATATGCATTTATATCTATATATATAAATAAATACATACATACAGAGACACAATTTTATGAATATATATATATTTACATATGCATATATACATATACACACACTCACGCACGTATACACACGTATATATATATATATATATATATATATATATATATATATATATATATATATTTATATATATATATATATATATATACAGAGACTGAAGTGGGCCTGGTGTTACGTGCAGAGATATACATACATATATATATGGACCTGGTAGGAAAATAGCACACACATACCCATAAACATATCTATATGTTGAATATATAAACAACGAAAATGTCGTATAATACTCTTGTGACTACGCTCACAGATTTAGGCGATATTGTTACTATCATTGATAACAGGTGTCACGTGTTGGGAACATGCATGTTTTCATGTACCGTTCATAGTCATCTACAAATATGTACGTGAAGATAAACTAATCGGTCTTTTTCGGAGAACTTTCGGGCCTGGGCCTATGGATAACTTCCAGAAATCCCTTCTCTGGCATTGCTACCTAGGGGCGCTGCCTGTTCGTGATAAACTTTACAGGCACGGAAGTTCCATTAGTCGGGCCGGACCGAGGTGCACTCAGAGGGGTAAAAACCGTTCTGCACGCCTTAGTCCAGTGACTAGGTATTGCTGACCTGTCGGTTTATGTCGAACACCTGCTGTTGGGAGTAGGACGGATCTAGATATCACCTGAATCAATTGTGAGGATTGCTCCGCTGCCCTCTTTTGGCCAGTGGTCATATGGTGGATTCATTTGAAAGGTCTAAAGACAGACACTTTCCTCTTTGACCAAGCCCTCATCAACTTTTAGAAGTCTCACTTGAAATGGAAGTTTAGGGTGGAGAGGGAAGTGTTGCCTTGTAGAAAGTGTGTTGAAATGTGGTTGAATGTTGGAAGAATGACCAGTGTAAAAGGATCAATTCTGATCATACACCTGTGAGAAATAAAAGGACTCATGCTCTGTTGATCAGGCACCCACGTCTTTTGTGGGGTTTTCCATGAGGACCTTAAAGCGCCTCCCCTATTGGGAGTCTTAATTTTTTAATTTACTTGCTTTTCATTGTTTACACACTGTAAATCCATTGTATCGTCCTGTTTTTGTGTCTTATGCTGTTGCATATCATATAAATTTGTTTTATGAGAGCCCTTGCACCAGGGAAGTGAAAAGGTCTTTAACGTTTCGAGCCTACGCTCTTCGACCGAAAGGGACACAGAAAGAAACAAGAAGAGAAAATAAAAAATGTGTAGGAATTTCGCAACGAACCTTGTACCTACGGAAACGTAGCGGTACTAATCTGTATACCAAATGGTGTTTAGTGCTTTCCCGTCAAAGGAGATTTCAGTCCACACACCATAAACGTATGTTATACAGTAATCCCACGACTATCGCGAGTGTTACGTTCAAATCCCACCCCTGCGTAGTATGAAAATCTGCGAAGTAGAAACAGTACTGTACTGCATATTTTTTAAAATTATATTTATAATTTGTATATATTTCTTATATTATAAATGCAAAACAACACCATCGAGGAATCGACGTAAGCTTAAGTGATAAATCGCAATAGGTGAACCACGATATGGCGTGGGATTACTGTATGTAACCTATGCAGTTGATATATAGATAGAGCAAGTTTTAACTATATACCTATAGAGGGGAAAATGATGATAGATGTATTCATGCCTGTCCGCATGAATCTATGTGTGTGTGTGTGTGTGTGTGTGTGTGTGTGTGTGTGTGTGTGTGTATGTATGTATTTGTGTATCTATCTATCTATGTATTTATGTATGGATGGATGCATGCTTGTGCGCAAATAAATACAAGTTTATGTATGTTTTTGCACAGAAACAGCACATAAATTTATATCTTCATGTTCCAAATGCAAATATAAACACATGCCTGTGCGCATATGAGTGTTTAAGAGACAATGCGAAAGACAGAGAGAGAGAGACAGACAGAGAAAGGCAGTGAGAGAGAAAGACAGAGAGAGCAAGTGGGTGAGTACGTGTGTATGTATGTGTGTGGGAACGTGTGTGTATGCGCGTGTGAGTGTGTGTGTCTATGTGCATGTATGTATGCATAGATCCAATACAAAACCATTATTTTTTATACAAGTGCTTTTAATGCTCTAGGGAATATATCTTAATGTGCAGAAGTTTCCTTGCATACTTCAGTTTGAGTTTTTCATTCAAACACTTCTAGTAAAAATGTTATCCGCAAGAACGAGAATGTACAGTACTTCGTATAAAGTTATTTCAGTTGATAAAGTTAAATAGAAATTGTACGAATCATCGTCAGTGTTTGTATTCATTTCTTTGAGATGTCATAGAACGGCATTTTGACCAAAGGTCGAGATAGGTCGGGTACAACGCCCTAAATTAGACAGACTTGAGTACGCAACTGGTATTTCATTTATCAACCCCGAAAGGATTAATGGCAAATCGACCTCGGTGGAATTTGAATTCAGATCGTAAAGATAGACGAAATACCGCTAAGCATTTCTCCCGGTGTGCTAAAGTTTCTTATTTCTTCATTGCTTACAAGGGAATAAACATAGGGGGGACAAACAAGGACAGAAAAGGGATTAAATCGATTACATCGACCCTAGTCCTTAACTAGTACTTAATTTATTGATCCTGAAAGGATGAATGTCAAAGTCGACCTCAGCAGAATTTGAACTCAGAACATAAAGACAGACGAAATACCGCTAAGCATTTCGCCCGGCGTGTTAACGATTCTGTCAGCCCCTCGCCTTCAATAACGTAACAATATTGAATGCAGCAAATAGCACTTGGTGTATATATATATATATATATATATATATATATATATATATATATATATATATATACACACACGTGCCGGTAAGAGCCAATCAGCTTTTATGACATTTCCCGAATATCATTTTGCCGATGGCACGTCACACCAGTCACGATTTAAAATGAAATAACAAACATAACCAAATCCATCTAAAATATCGTGAGAGAGAAATGACAACGAATATTAATACTCCTTCTCTTGAAGGTACTGCTGCTTATCCTTTATTATATCCGCTACTACTCCTACTATTACAACAGTCCGTGCTGTTGCTGCTATTGTCGTTATCGCTACGACACTCAGCCATAAAGATTGAAGAGAGGATCCAATATCACTATATATATATATACCCTTTCTGTTTTTATCACTATTTCTACAACTAGATCATAGCACTGTTGCTTCTAATCGCGAGACTATTTCAGTCATTATTACCACTAATTGTGGATGCTACTATTTAATAGCCGCTATCTGATAACAACACCGTCTGTAAGGAATAGAAGCCATGTGCCACCACAAAAATTATTACTTCTACCTCTGTTGCCACAAATAACCCTGAAGCTAAAACTATTCTAATTGTGAGACAGATTTAGCCACTGCCACTACAGCTACCATAATTGCTGCTACTACCATTAATAGCCATTCCATAATAACATTACCTGTAAGAAACAAAAGCCAACTATCACCACACTTTGCAACGTTTGTTTTTGAAAGTAGTGGTTTCCTGATTGCAACCCTCCAGTGAAATCAGGACTTGTGCAGCTCTCCGCGAACAGTTTGTTTCTAGAAACTGGGTTCTCGAGGTGGTCTTTAAGCTCTGTAGTAATTTTTGGAGCTGTACTTTTGTGACCCTTTCTAACAATTCGCGTAAGAGTCCGGCGGTCATTATCTGAAAGTGTTGGTTTTCTGCCGGAGTTTGGTTTCGAAGAAGAGGTTTTTCCCTCTTTCTCAATGGCCGTCATTACTTTCGAGACACCAAATATTCCGGCTGTTTTGTTACGCTAGCGCCTGCCATACGAGAACCAACAATTTGACTTCTTTGAATGTCTGATAGATCCGTCATTATAATAAATTTTAATTACCTTTTCCTGATGATACCTGAAAAGAAACAACATTTTTACCGAAAACATATTAAGCAACACTAATAATAAACCAAAAAACATAAAAATATGCAAGCATTTGACGGTTTTATTGATATTTCAAAATTATGATGCTATGATGCTAGGTATTTCCATTACTTTATCCAACCCCTGTACATATATGTATGTGTGTATGTGTGTGCGTGTGTCTGTCTGCGTGTGTGTGTCTGTGTTCCCCCACCCACTATAGCTTGACAACTGATGTTGGTGCATTTACGTCCCCCATAACCTAGCGGTTCGACAAAAGACCCGATGGAATAAGCGCTAGGCTTACAAGGAATAAATCCTGGGTTCGATTTCTTAGACTAAAGGTGGTGCTCCTGCATGGCCACAATCAAATGACTCAAACAAATGAAAGAAAGAAATATATATGTATATATATATATGTGTGTGTGTGTGTGTGTGTGCGTGTGTATGCTGTTTACATATATATAAATGTGTGTTTGATATTATTTTATAAATACGTATGAATAGAGATTTCCTACATAATTTTATACATTTTACTATATAAACACAGAAAGGAAGTTCTACACTGCAACACAAAAACAGAGGCACACCAACAGTGAGTTGATTTCCACATTCTTGCACCGCTATTATGAAATTTTGCAAAGGAGAAAAATGTTTGGTTTTCTTAAACGCATCGATTCCACATAGTTATATATCATTATAGCCTAAGAGTTGTTGCACTGAGTAACATCACAATCAAATTAGATTTTTCATAGTTAAATATAACTTCAGGCGTATGAGAATTCTATGGTGATATATATATATATATATATATATATATATATATATATATATATACACACTTGCACCAATGCATGCATACACGTCCGCATGTGCGCAGGCATATATATATATATATATATATATATATATAAACATCCATGTGTGTTTGTGCGTATTTATACTGTTTCTTTATAGCTTATATATACACAGGCTCTTATACATAGACATATATATATATATATATATGAAAACGCATATTGACACAGGCATATGTATTCATATATATATATATTTTCTTCTATATATATTTCTTTATTCTTTATTCTTATTTCAGCAGACATTTGACAGCGGCTTTACCTTTATACAAATCTTTAGATAAAAATATATGTAAGCACCTTCACTCGTATATATATATATATATATATATATATATATATATATATATATATATATATATATGCATACACACACATATATTGGGAATGATATGATAGGAATATCTATATTATATATGATGCAGAATATACAATACACATACAGGTGTATATATATGTATATATATTTGCAAAAATATCTATAAACACATATTTAAATTTGATATTTAAATATATGTATATATCTAGTGTCCACGTTAAGCTCCTTCCGAGGAGCGGCGTGACATGAAGAAGATTTCTGCTTAAGGTTAGGATATAACCTTACTGTTACTCTCATGGTAACTCCGCTGTATAGTTTGCGTGAACAGATCACATATAAATGGGCATAAATATAACCTATCGTTATTCATACTCGTTCTGTCTCTAATAGATATGGAAAGAAACAGGGAGAAGGAAAGACAGCTTTACGTTGGCATAATTGGTACGACTAGAATACAAAGTCTTAAGAGAAACATTAATAGGCAGCCGTCAATTCTTTTAATTCTACTGAATCTGAGCGCAGATGGTTTATAGCTCTATCACTTTTATTTGCTATGACCTTTTAACTGAGAAAAATTCTTTCACCAAGATCTAAGTCCACATCGCATTAGTGTATTTCTCCATATCACAAACAGTGTGAGTTTTGCGCAAATAGGGTGTTGTAAATGCTCATTAGTTGCAACTTCTGTATGTATGTATGTAATATATATATACATATATATATATATATATATATATATATATATATATATATATATATATATATATATAATCTGGTGAAGCTTAGATTTTGGTGTGTAAATACGTTCCTGTAAATACTACATAAAACATTCATAAATTTGTTAGCTCTAACGTTTTGGCCAATGATTATCAATAATATCAATACGCCAACGTCTTCTTTTTGTACGTACGTACTTGGGGTATGTGTCACGCTTACTTCTAAGGAAGAAGTGAGAGGCAAAGCGAGAGAGAGGAGGACAGAGAGGAAGTAAGAGGGTAAGAGAGAGAGAGAGAGAGAGAGTTAGAGAGAAGGAGAAAGAGTAAAAGAGAAAGGGAGAGTAAGAGAGAAACAGTGAATGGTGACGGCGTGCGTTTTTTGTACTATTCGCAAGAACAGTAGAAACGTAGATCTAAATAAATGTTCATACATATATACATACGTACTTACATTGTTAAACTAAAAGCGGGAGGGAGGAGGTAGACAAAGGAAGTGACAGAGAAAGAAAGTAAGAGAGTGTAGGTACACAGATACAGCAAATATTGGATATACTTTCATTTTCAATACCACATGGGGATGAATTAAATCGCCAGTGGCTGAGTACTCCATAGACGTGCATATCATTAACGTAGTTCTCAGGGAGATTCAGCCTCATACAGAATTTAACAAGGCTGGCCTCATTGAATTACGGCTGCAACTCATTTTGGCCAGCTGAGTGGACTGGAGCAACATAAAATTTCAAGAGTTTGGAAGAAAACGTAAAAAAAATATCCTTTATAGGGGCAGGAAATTCATTTTAGTCGTTAGGGTCACTATGGGTATTAATGTGGTCCGAACAGCGGTGTTTGCGGGTTTCATATATCTGGACACCAAGCCCTGTGGTAAACACCGACACGCAGACTTTTGTTATCAAACTGAGCGTGAGTCGAGGGTGAATACATGAAGGAATAGCAATTATTTCGTCTTAGCTTTTATTGCTTATACTAAACACGACATTTTTGTCTTACAATATAGAACATTTCCTTTCATTCTTTTTAAAAAATGGCGCTCCGTCCGTTACAACGACGAAGTTCCTGTTTATCTGATCGACGGACGGTCTGCTCATAAAATTAACGTGCAAGTGGTTGAGTACTCCACAGACATGCATACCATAAGATAGTTCTCAGGGAGATTCAGCCTCACACAGATTGTGAGGAGGTTGACCCCCTTGAATTACAGCTACAAATCATTTTTGCAAATTGAGTGGACTGCAGTGAGGTGGAGTAGAGTAACTTACTCAAAACCAGAGCACGCCGCAGGGAACTGTAATCATGACTTTACGATCGTGGGCCGAATAACCCTAACCATTGAGTTATGGACCTTCACTCTCTCAATTGCAGAGAAAAGGAGTGAAACGATAAAGCCTCAATCAAAAGGAAAGCCTTCAAGCAGGCTATCCACATGCTAGAAATAACAGCCAAATCTCACAAAACTACGATAACATACTGAAATTTTGAAAATGCGATTTTTGGAAATTTTTTTTTCTTCAGAATCAGATCCTCCTTAACCAAACACATGGGATTCCTTTAAAAAACTCTATATATATATATATATATATATATATATATATATATATATATATATATATATACATTTTACCTAATTTATGATTTCATTTTCCAGACACTTGTTAACACCCACCAGGCTGGTTATTTTTTTTTCTTTGTTCCTGGAGAGGATCTTTATATTGACCGTTATTTGTTGGCTCTATATGTTGATTAGAAGGCATTTTGTTTCTCTTCGTGGTCCGTGACATTATTATCTTTATCTTCATAACCGTCTGTATTGGCATATCCTACAGAATGGGTTCTTTGTCCTTTTCTGAAACATTTTCCGGTGTATGCTAATACCATCAGTTGTGCTGTTGGTCCCCATGGTGCTGGCACAAATTCCTAGTATATGTAAGTGCCACCTCTGTCATGTCTATGGATATACTCCTTCTT
>NC_142948.1:9628628-9646128 GCF_046866305.1 Octopus bimaculoides | reverse complement strand
ACATATAATGGTGTGTGTGTTTGTGTGTGTGTGTGTGTCTGTGTATGTATGCACGTGTAATCAATATCGAATGCGTACAAGTTATGTGATCAGGCTGCGATCTATAGGCGTGAGAGAAAATTTTTCGCAATAGGCCTGGTGTAAAAGCACATAGAAGTCAAAGACAACCGAGACAACTCACACCAGTTCTCGTGACCAAAAGTGGCACGCATTAAAATTTCGTCATTTTGTGACTTATCAATACCACGCACCCAAAACGAGGCCAGATGTACGCTAAATAGCTAGCTATAAGTATATGTTAAACGGTGTGAATACCATATGCTGGTATGTCCCAACGTTCCATACTACGAAAAAAAAAACATGAATTAATAAACAGCCGGAGGAGTATGAAGAATATCGAATACGCATACATAGTGTATGTGTATTTCCATGAATATAAATAGTCGTGTTGACGAGTAAAGTTTTTCTCGTACCTATAAATCGCAGCCTATCCACAAACTGATATTATAAAATGAGGGAGAGTGATATGATTAAACGATAACTGGAAAGAGAGAGACAGAGACAGAAAAAATATACCGACAGGTTGAATTGTTGAACTGTTAATATTCTTTGTGCCTTTCCCCGGTGACGGGAGAAAGGAATTGTTTGTGCAACGACATTTTTATATGCTAAAAATTGAACATTTTAAAGCCGGTGTAGGCTTATCGCTGCGCCCCCCCCCCCCCCAGCAGGGGTGGGATATGAACTGTCATTATTTTTGGACTTTTATCCTCGTTAAGAGGGGAAAAAAACACAAGATAGTTTTCCCGTTTTGAGGGATTAATTTATGCTGTAGGATTTATTTATTTTTCAACTGTTACAATCGTTAGGAGGAATAAACACATATAGGTTTCTCGTCTTTAATGTGTTCTGTGCTGTGTGGGAAAGCTGAACTTCGGCCGTGTGTGCTTTGTTATTTGAACTGTTGTCCTCATTAAGAGGAAAAAAAACACAATATAGGTTTCCCGTTTTGAGGGATTAATTTACGCTGTAGGATTTGTTTATTTTTGAACTGTTATTCTCGTTAAGAGGAAAAAAACACAACACAGGTTTGCCATCTTTGATGTGTTCTGTGCTGTGTAGGAAAACGAAACTTCAGCCGTTGTAGGCTTTATTATTTGAACTATTGTCCTCATTAAGACTGGAAAGAAAAAAACAGATTATAGGTTTCCCGTTTTGGAAAAAGTAAGCTCTTTACAGGCTCTATTACTACCCCCCCCCCCCCGAGGAGGGTATGATTTGAACTGGTATCCTCTTTAATAAGAGGGAAAAAACATAGATTTACCGATTTTAGGAAAGATAATTGAAAATTCTTATGTGTAAGAATTAATTTCGACTGAGTATGTCGGTCGAAATAATTCAACAAGCAAAACCGCTGGATGAGCCAGCAAAAAATTTCGCGGCAGAGGCCGTTGTATCATGTGAGAACGTGATAATACAAACGGAGAAGCTCTCCGAGTTTTTTGAAAGAACGAAAGAGGAGGGTGGGGATATAAAGATCTCACCCTTCCCTAGTGTTGAAAACATGAAGTGAAGGACAGTCGTTTACAAAACGTACTGTCTTTCGTCGAAAAAATTTAAGCACTTCGAAACGGGCGAAGTAGAAAAATACCTGGCCCCTATACGGAAAGACATAAAGTACATAGCGAGGGGTCGGGCATATGAAACAATAGAGGCCAGATTTGAGACGGCCGAAAAAGCCCAAGAGCACTCAGTGAGTCCCCTGAAAACGAAGGAGGTGCTGCTGCTCCCAACCTACATGGGAAGGAGAACAGCACGATTCAGGGTATCGAAAGTGCCATTCGAGTAGGAAGTTCTTGTTGAGTGAGTTGTATCCTGGTATAGGTAGCTTATCCGGTATTCCTTGAAGAAATTTGTCCAGATTCCATTTAGAGGTAATGGGATCCTTTTCCTCTTTGATCTATCTCGAGATAATTTTAAGTAGTGCAGAGCCTGCTGAGGAAAAGAAATTATGTTGCAATGTATTTCTGTGTTGTGATCCTGAATTGGCTAGGGGACGTATGACCCGTGGTCTTAGCCTTGGATGAATTTTGAAGCTAATGTTGAGGTCGTTTGGGCAATGCTGGTGGAATATTCTCCACATCGTGCAAATGATATATATCGTTCACGGCGGCGCTGGAGAGAATAGAGTTTCAATACTTTAAGGCAGTCCCTTAAAGCATCAAGATAAATCATGCCCTTAATTCTTTTCGTGAATGACCTCTAGGGTGATTCGATTTTCGAGATGTTTTGTTTTGTATAATGTGACCACAGCGGGTAGCAGTATCCGAGGGGTGGCCGTACAAAGGCGGAGAAAATAGGAATGATGACATCTTGTTCTCTGTACCGGAAAGTTCATAAGATCCAACAGCTATATCGACCATATCGTTGATGTGGGCATTTCAGCTGAGATTGTTATGAATAATTACCCCAAGACCTCTAATATTATTAGATGTTGTACACATATACATATATATAGAGAGAGAGTGGTGTATGTATGTATCTACGTATGTATGTATATTGCTGATGCGTGAGTCTTATTGTTAAAAGATATTTGGCGAGAAGAATACACAACCCCAGCGATAACGTCATATATTTTCTTGAAACTGATACTGTGTGGGTTTAGAAAATTCGTATGCATAGTTAAGAATTATACTGCTTCAAATCAACTGTAAATTTTCATAATGTTGAACTTTAAATACTAATACTAATAAAAAAATAATCGCAAAACATAATAAATCTAAAATAAAACAAGATACAGACACGGCCATACATATGCATGCACACACACGCATATACATATTCATATTAGTACTCACATATGTAATGTATTAGTGAGGAGAGACGGTGAGTTGGAGATAGCGAGAGGAAAAGAAATAAAATACGTTGTTTGGCATACAGTGAAACATTACGATATTGTGTGGAGCATCATTAGAAACCACATACTTTTGAAACACGCTACCCGACATTCAAGTATTTGAAAGCCTCAAAATGGTGGTAATCCACATATACACGAAGTACTCCATACTTAATAACTCGGATTTGCCGGATATGTAAGAAGCGCATGGAATGTGCCTGCATTATCCACTTCAAGCTACACAGCGATGCATGATGGGAAACTCTTAATTTGAATATTGGTAAAGTAGTTATATTCGAAGGTCAGAATGACACAGAAAATGAGGCGAGTGTTCGATATAGAGAGATACCATAAAAATCAGTCGACATCCATTTTCATTCCATGTACGATTATAAGCAAATTAGTGTTGTAACTGTAAGAGGTATTGTTAAATACTTGAGGTATATATGAGTATTATGAATGCTAGACATAGATAAGTAGACAGACTAGCATAAGTTATTTACTAAAAACACTGATACATTTTCACGTATGTTGCAGACAAAGTTTCGAAAACTTTGACAAATAATCGCAGAAAACTAGATTTCTTTGTAGAACACTTTTCCATTTTTCTTTATTTTGCCGATGTTAATGTTTGCATTTCCATTAGTTGCTCATATCTACTTATCATCAGATATGTTATTAAGGGCTGTTTGTAGTAGCAGTCAGTCAAATGTGTTGGTTGTGTTGCTAAAATATAATAAGAGAGTTATTATTAATACTTCATTAGACATAGGCAATGAGTTCAATACCAGTTTCTACTTACGTCTGTATATCCACATCGAAGTATAAAACACCTGATCAATATCACCAGGAACAAGATTCAAACAATACATATACATACTATGTGAGTCAGATTTTTAGTGTGTATATTTACCGCATACTTCCCAACGTAATTTGGTAATGAAATTGGAGTTCAGCCGCACTTGGCGTCTGGTCGAATTTTTTTATATATGAAATATGACCAGTACAGCGTTGCAAAACCCATAGCTGAGATGCCCTTTCTCAACATTCAAATAATAAGTTTCAAATTTTTATTTTATTACCTTCATGCCTTACTGTGTTCTTGAAGAGGATAAAGGATACACGTCTCACGTGCTTCTTTCATATCAGAGAAATTAAAGTTATTATGCATGGTATACTCTAAGTATATGTGATTAGTCGCTATATCTGGACTTTGAAATGCTAGAAAGCCAAGGTGAATGGTTTCAACTATTTTGGCTTCTAATGATGCATAAGAAAGTATGTGACTAAGTGCTATTTCGTAGTCCAGTCAGACTTTTCATCCCATTCTTCTCTCTTCGTTGGTGTACCTGCCTAATAATTCATTCCATATTCTGTATTGTTTTCTTTCGAATCCGCTTCAATTTTCGTGAATCTCGTTTGTGGGTCTCGTTAAAATGAACTGTGGCATAGAGTTTCCGCAGTAAAAATTTTGTTTCTCTGCCTTCTCTCAATGTGGAAGTTTCAAAACTTCTCGATACAATCGGACGCTATTTAATAGATTCCATAGAGCTTCAAGCGGTAAACTTTTTGATAATTACTGTAGCTCGTTACGTTCTGACTTTAAATCGCATAGTATGAAATATGTCTTTCAATGTTGGGGCTTTGATAAAACAATGTATCAGTCCAGTGCTAGGTCCTTGTCACTCTGCCTGCTTCCGACTGTCAAATATCAGGTTCTTTTCACCGTATCATGTTTTGCTAACGGATGTAGAGCGTCTGCATGTATGCACAGTAACGTTAAAGTCTATAAAAGTAATCAACGAAATGCGTAGTTTTATCCTGAATTGAAGTCATATAATATTGCAACGACGTTCGCATTATATATAATATATATATATATATATATATATATATATATATATATATATATATATATATATACGTCACTATACTTTCTAATTACTATGGCTGTTGGTGTGAACGTGAAAAGCAATTTGTTGTAGACTCTCCGTCTTCTCTGTGAGTTATGAAACTGTTTTAGTAACTGATGTTGGTTGCTGCAAAGTAGCTTACAGTACGTGTATATATATATATATATATATCGATTTATTAATAAATAATTATTAACTTTCTGCTGTCCCTATTCTTTTCATTGCTATTATGTTAAACTTTCGTATTGTTTTCAATATATATATATATATTTCTTTGCAATAGCCGGTTCTTTTCGTCAAACTATCGTCTCTCCAGCTGCGTCAGATGGCAAGATAGGAAAATTGTCAAAGTGCTGTACAACGGTTTTGCTATGGAATGGCGAAACTATTTTTCGTCTTCTGAAAAAGCAATGTTTTGGACTTACGGCACTTTTGCGTAATAGCAACGTTTTCTTCTATTAATTGAATACGGATTATATGCATAATATATACCTATTGATTTAGGGAAATTTTATTTCCCAAAAGTATTAGGTATTGAACTAATGTTTTCTTGGATGTAATCATCACTTCAGGAGGTTAATATATCCTCTAATTGAGAGAGAGAGAGAGAGAGAGAGAGAAAGATAGATAGATGGAGAGGTAGATATGTAAGTAAGTAGGTAAGTAGTTAGGTAGACAGACAGAGAGACAGACGAACTGATAGGTAGATAGATAAATAGGTATGTAAGTAGGTAGGTAGGTAGGTATGTACACATAGATAGATAGATAGATAGATAGATAGACAGATATACTACACATATACATGGTACATACATGTATGTATTAAATACGAAGGAAGTTTAGTGTTAACGATGATTGCATTATATGAAATTCGATACGTGGTTGTATTAACTCACGTAAATATATGGGAAATGAAGAAGTTGTGCAAAGCTTATAGAGTAGTTGCCCCAGGTAATTCTATTCTTCATTTGTTAACATTATTTATGGCATACGCTAAGGTGGCGAGCTGGCAGAGTCGTTAGCATGTCGGGCAACAAGCTTATCGATATTTCTTCCGTCTGTCTCTACGTTCTGAGTTCAAATGCCACCAAGTTGACTTTGCCTTTCATCCTTTCGAGGTCGATAAATTAAGTACCAGTTGCGTACAAAATCGATTGACCCGATCCCTCAAAATTTTTGGTCCTTGTGCCTAGAGTAGAAAAGTATATTTCTTCTGTCTTTACGTTCTGAATTCAAATTCTGCCGAGGTCGACTTTGCCTTTCTTCCTTTCGGAATCGCTAAATTAATTACCAGCTGCGTACTTAATCGACTAACACGCTCCCCCCAAATTTCGGTCCTTATACCTAGAGTAGAAAAGGATATGTCTTCTGTCTTTACGTTCTAGTCACTCTTTATATTTGATTACTGTGCTTTCAGAATATATGTTTTTCTAATTTCACAATGGTCCTGTTACCGATGGGGAAGGCATCCAATACGAAACCCCAAAATATTTCAGCACTGCTTGATTCATAACAGAGCATAACTATGTTATTCTTATGGTATTAAATTCAAAATTTAATATGTTCAATAACATCTAAGATCGGTCACAGTCTAATGATTTTAAATTTCGCTTAAAGTTAGAAGAGACCATATCCAATTATTTATTGAGCACAAGTCAACTGGAAACAATGATCAGCTTACGTACTCTTCAGCCTGCGTCTGCGTTTCCAATACTAACATAAGCTTGTCCGCAGCTATCATGTTAGGTCTAATTAGAGAGAAACATTCCATCATCTGCTTATAATCAACATAAAGCCGTTCCATCGATTGACTTTGATATCTGTCAGAACCCGTAAATATTGGATTACACTTTGGGCACAAGACCAGTCATCTGGGGAGAGGCGTAAGTCCCCAGTGTTCTTGATCCTAAAAAGATTAAAAGCAAAATCGGCTGAGTCAGAAATTGATTTCAAAACATAGAGCTGAAATGCTTAGCTGCATCTCGTCCGGCACGTTAACCATTCTACCAGCTTCACACTTTATATTCTTTCACATACATGGCCCACATACAGATTCTACTTCGAGAATTCCATGAAATGTCAAAATACTCAGACAAAACTGACAAATTCCCAAAATTTCTGGTCTATTTCTAATACCGTAGCAAAATAAAAATTCTGTGAATAATTCTTTTTGAGGCAAGAAACTCTGCTTTTCAACGAATATTTGTCAAAGCATCCACTTCAATCGCAAATATAGAATTCAGAAACAGTGCTTAATATTAACTGAGATATATTCTTTTGTCGAATTGTATTATCAGACAAAGGAAAGTTCATAAATTCTCTCTCAACATCATTACAGTCAAACGGCTGGAAAATTGATTCAATGTTTCAGCTAGAATATGTCGTTTTATCTGTTGAGAAATTAATTCAAAACTTTGAAAGATACAATCTATATTTTATCTCAGACGGTTCCTCGTTTCTCAAATATGATTTTCTTCATTTCTGCTGTTCCGAAACTCTTTTAAAGTAATGGCTATCCTTGTTTGCCACACAACAGATGTCATTGCTTCTTGTTTAAGATCTATAGGAATTGGAAATGTTTTCATTAGAATTCATATAAATGGTAGTATCAAAAGTACAAACTCGTCTTTTCTCTCTGGATCACAGGGGTTGACATTGCTAGACAGCTAATCCCTAATTTCCTGTTTTAAAATATTCGTTTAGGCCTAAACAAATATTTAGGCCTACTACCCTTGCAAACCTCAACATGTGTTCATAAAATACTTTCTAAGAGTCATTTCGAATCAAATATTGAACGAGAATCACTTTGTTCTCTTGATCTCACTCTGGAACAATATGGTTCCATAAAAATACAATATACCATATATATTCTACAGTTCTATATTTTGTTGTCAGATGAATTCGTTCCTCATGACCGCCCCCCCCCCCAGTTATTTCACACCATTCAAACGATTTTCAATTAAGAAGAAACGTTTCTTTAGTCGTAGTTTTATGAATGTATTGCGGTCTTATTTTTCTACAAGATTTGTTTATTGTTTTTGAAATGTAAATAAGTTTTAACTCTTTTCAGATAAATAACGATGGACTGCCAAATAGAAAATTCGAACGAATTGTTCTGACAATCCGATGTCTTATTTGTAAAACTAAATCTATTTCTCGGGAAGAAATGTTGTTAATCTTGAATTTTCCGAGCAGATTCACCATCCTTTCGTGCCACAATCTATAGATCTCTGGGACTTGAGTGAAGCTACGTGGAGGAGAGGTGAGTGTATTCGGCTTACGATCGTATGGTCATGGATTCCATTCACGGCGGCGCCTTGTGTCTCGCGAGGAAATCACTTTCTTTTACGCTGCTCCAGTCCACTCAGCCGGCAAAAATGAGTAGTAACTGTATTTCAAAGGGCCAGCCTTGCCGTATTCTGGATCACGCTGAATCTCCCTGAGAACTACGTTAATGGTACACGTTAATTCACGGACAGGCTGTTCTGTTAATCGGATCAACAGTAGGCTTCGTTGTTATTACCGACGGGGTGCCAGTCTATGACCGTACAAAATCAATCGTTTCACGGTCGTTTTTATGCTTTTTGTTCTGTATCTTCGTAATTCAACATTAATTCTTTTTTTCTGTGATGTCCACGTGAAGGACATATACTCCATGCATTGTGTTATTTATCTTTCGTGTGCTTGGTTATATTGGTTACTGTGGTATCTATCAATTGGATAACTATGAACAAACAGATAGATACGCTAAGGAAGTTGAAACGTGTATTTACGCTCGGCTTAGAAGCTTGTACGACTACAGTTTCAGAAATTTGATTTCTGTATTTAACGAACAAGAAAACATAGGTTCCGAGATGAATGATATACGACTGCTCTTTTTTGTGACGCTTGATTTAGAGGATACTTACGCAGTAATAAATAACACAGTCGAATACGATGACGACGGCATTGCCGCCGATTTTATATCTATATTTGATGATGACGCGGAGGCGGTGGATGAGAAAAAGGACGATGATGATGATGATAATGGTGGTGGTGATGGTGTTGATGACGACGATGACGGTGATGGAGGTTGTGTTGGTGTTGCTGTTGGTATTGATGTGGGAGATGACGTATGTGTAAGAATCAATTCTGTCATTTCAATTGTATTCCTCTTCTCCGTTAACTGCTTACGTCAGTTATTCAAACCGAAGCCCTCTCTATTTGTCTCTAGTGACACTTACAATCAACCAAATTGTTCTCACTGGAACACAAGTTATAGTTTACACTTGTTAAGGCGTTGATTTCCGTTTCTCCCTTATCGGATGATTATATTGCGTTGATTGGAAATTTGTAAAGGATTCAATATTCCTTTGTTTAGATCTACCCTTGTGAGACCAATGATTCTCACACTAATGGCATTAAAATACAGTAGAAGAAATAACAGCTATCTTGTTAAACCTTATCTCCCTGATTGAAATATATTAAGGTCCCATTGGATAATATAGGGATAAATACATTTCTTCTGGAAGAGTAAAAATATTTGAAAACGTAACACCTACCACGTGTAGGATCAACCCCACCCACATTGGCAGCTGACTTGGATGAAAATAATTATTAAGAATTCACAAGGCCAGCGAATACTGAGGGAATGGCAAAACAATTGCGTTGACTTCGGTGCTTAACTGGTACTCTATTTCTTCGACCCCTAAATGATGGAAGGCAAAATGTAACTCAACCAAATTTGAACTCAGAACGTCCAGCGTGATAAAATATCAACCAGCTATCTTTCTATTATAAACACTAGACTCAACATTTTGAAGAGGTGAGCAAGCGGATTACATGAAACTCCATAAGTATCGTCTATGAAAGGCCAATTCGATCTTGGTGGAATTTGAACTAAGATCATAAAACCGAACGAGTTTGTCAGCTGTCTGCTTTCGTTCAGAATAATTCAAATGCCGTATAATACGTATTGTACAATGTTGTATGTTATAGCAATCGCACTGCAGGCTTCATTTCACTATATATATATATATATATATATATATATATATATATATATAGATACACACACACACACACACACACACACACATATATATATATATATATATATATATATATAGTGTATGTGTGTGTGTGTGTGTGTCTTGATTAGTCAGGTGATTAAAAATCAAGGAATTTTAGAATTTCGAGGTAGTGCTTTAATTGGTACAATGCCAGCAATGTGGGGGAGGCGATTAATCGATTACATCGACGCCAGTATTCGAGTGGTACTTATTTTATCGACCCAGAAAGAATGAATGGTAAAGTCAACGCCGGCAGAATTTGAACTGCAAACGCAAAGACGGACGAAATGCCACTAAGCATTTTGCCCGGCGTGCTAACGATTCTGCCAGCTCGCTGCCCTACATATGAAAACAGAATATTACTGGTAGGTATTCGAAAAGCACAAGGGGGTAGCTAAAATTCAAAATAGTCTGCAGTGGTATTTAAATGCAGGATGTAGAGAAAGACGAAATTAGTCGTGCGCTCAACAGTATCTACTTCTCTTCCGTTATTATATATATATCCAGTCGTATGTTAATAATGTTTCCGTTTGACTAAGTCAAAAACGGAAATTTGAAAGGAAATTAAAGAAATTGATTTTAATACATCACGCACTTAACGGAGGAGTCGCAGAATCATTACAGTGTCAGTAAAATAAAAAAACAAATTAAAAAACACTTGCTCTTTTTAGTTGTGGTTCTTTTAGTGCAGAGTTCAAATCGAACTGGTGCTAATTCCGAATTTCCTACTTTTAGGTTAGGTAGAATAAAATCCCCAGAAAGGTCTGATATGGATTTAACCGGCTGTGACCAAATTCAAAATATGAGGATTTGTGTTAATCTTCTAAATTAATAACTATTAATATAGACTACATATTTTGGGCCCAGGACCAGTTGTTTTAGGGGAGGAGCAAGTTGATTACATTGGCCACAGGGTTCAGCTGATATTTATTTTACTGACACCGAAAGGCTAAAAGGCAATGTTGACCTGGGTGGAATTGGAAATCAGAACGTGAAGGCGGACATAATGATGCTAAGCATGTAGCATGCCCCGGGAAGGAATTAATATAATTAATATTGATTCCATATTTTGGCACGAGTTGAGCAACTTCGGTGAGTGTGTAAGTGGATGACATTGACCCTGTGCTCAAGTGGTACGTATTTTATCGACTCCAAAAAGGACGAGAGGGAGAGTTAACTTCTGTGGAATTTGAAAGAAGTGACGGATAAAATGCCGCTATGTATTTTTCCTGCCACGGTAATGAATATTCACTATTAATATTAGTGTGGGGATGAGAACGGCGAACTAACAGACTCATTAGCATGAGAACGGCGTGCTGGTAGAGTCATTAGCAATGAGAACGGCGATGTGGTGGGGTGATTAGTAATTAGAATGGTGAACTGCTAGAGTCATTAGCAATGAGAATGGAGAGCTGGAAGAGTAATTAGCAACGAGAATGGTGAGCTGGTAGAGTCATTAGCACCGCGGGCCAGATACCTCAAGGCATTTTGTCCCTCTGTTACTCTCTGTTCGAAATCCGCGAAGATTGACTTTGCATTTCATTCTCTCGGAGTCGATAAAATAAGTGGGGTTGATGTGTGCCGATGAAACCGGTAAACTAGCAGAATCACTAGTGCGTCTGACGCAAGGCTTGGCAGAATTTCATCTACCTCTATACGTTTTGAGCTTAAATTCCATTCTCGATAAAATATTTAACAGTCTAGTACTGGGGTTGATCAAAATGAGTTGCTCCCGCATCTCAAAATTGATAATGTTAGGTCAAAATTAGGAAGAATACTACTATGGTGATATACTTTCGTTGTTGTCTTTAGATTACAAGTTCAAAACCCATTGGAGTAAGCATAACTTTTAAATTTTCAGATGTTATATGCGTTAAGCATCAGTCAATTAGGAAGTTGATTAAAATTCTTAGATTCCGCATCGATTAAGTTTGTGGCCTTGTGCTTATTTCAGAAATATTCCCAATTTTGGGAAAGTGCAATGATGCAGCAGAATTGATAATGTGTCGGTTCTGAAGCGTAAACTAATTACTTACGTCATGGGTTCAAATACGGTTGGGATCTGCATGAATTTTTATCGCTTCCCAATCAATAAAATAAGTAGTAGTTGAGTAAGGTTGTTCATATAAACAGCTTTTACGGAGGAACATGGCATTTCTTTCGTTTTAGTTATAAATTAAATTTTAATTCGTAACCCCGAGAATCGAGCCGGAAATATAGCTAAGAGGGAATTGGAAACCCCGTTATATCTATATATATATATATATATATATATTTATTTATTTATAAATTGAAGCAGATAAAGTTATAAATAATAGCGAGTTAATATTGGTTTGAAATTAATATTGGTTTCAGAGGAGGGTTAAATTGATTGCATCGACCTGGTGCGTAACTCGTATTTATTTTATCGACCCCGAAAAGATAAAAGGCAAAGTCAATCCCAGCGGAATTTGAACTCAGAACTTAAATACGGAGGAAATGTCACTAAGCATATTGTTCGGCATGTTATCGATTCTGCCTATTCCCCACATTTTAGCGACTTAATATGGGATAGAAAACGTAGAAGCTTGCTCCCGCGCACATACACATGCATATATGTATATGTTTCTGTGTCAACCTGCGTAGTATATATTATATATATCTACTGGCAATTTCAAATATTTCTCCATAGACGGAAAAAAAAGACTGTCTTAATCAAAATTCGACCCTTATTAGTGTCTCAGAGGCAGCTACTCCACTTCTATAATTTCAGAAAGAAATAATGTAGCTTTAGGGAAATGGAACAACTAATTTACATGCTATAAGTGTTTAACAATATATTTAGTATCCATTCAACGGGAAGCACAGTCAGTATTGTATCAGGGAATGATATAGGGTACAGGTCGTGGTCGACTTGCGACCAAAATTGGTTCCGACTGATGGATCGTAAGTCGATTTAGTCGTAAGTCGACGACAACCTGTATACGTTAACCTACGAATCGAATGTTCAACTATTTCTCCGAAAAACTGACGACCCGCCTAAATAGATTTCCAGTACGTATTGGGGTTTTTATCAGAGGTCATACACAGACACATACGTACACACACACACACACATACATATATATATATATATATATATATATATATATATATATATATATATATATATAACATACATATATATATATATATATATATGTGTGTGTTTACATGTGTATTTATATATATATATATATATCATAGGTAATTATAGAAATAGATATAGATCCATACATGCCCAGATATACACAAGTATATATATATATATATATATGTGTGTGTGTGTGTGTGTGTGTATGCATATATATGTGTGTATGTGTGTGTGTGTGTGTCATGGGAGAGTGAGAGTGAGAAAGAGAGAGAGCGGGGTCCAAATCAGGTAAAACTGTGTTTAATGGAGTAATGTACAGTAATTACCCAAGTTGACTTTACACCAAAACCTTCCTATTCATTTGCAATTAAAAGAAAATGCAGTTTCGTAACTACCTGGCAATGAATGTCTATAAACGCTTTATCAGTCAGCGTTCACATCCACAGAATTTATGTATTTAGATGTAATTACTAGGTTGTTAAAACAGAGTTGTTAGCATAGAGTAGGAAGCAAGATGGTATGCTGGTAGATTCTTACAGCTGTTTCCAGAACAGATGCGTATATGGTGGATTTGTGAGCGGACGAATATGTGCGTCTGTGTCTGTTTATATATATTTATATATATACATGGAAAGTGAGATAGAGGGAGATACTGGTGTTAATTAATGTTCTTGTCTTAACTTACTTGCATAATTGCAAAGAGGCAGCGTTATTTATATTTATTTTCATAGTTCTATTTGTTTTCTCACAGCAGTGATTGCATTAAAGATTAAACGATGGAAGCCATTTTAAATATATTAGGGTAACATGATGTATGATGATATTAAACTTTCTAAACACTTCGAAAGATGCCGATGCCGAGAATGAAAGAGAAACTTTCAAAGCAAAATACAAAAAATAAAGAAAAACAAACGAAGATATCACTTATTTTCCTTTATTTTTTGAATCTTAGTCATTTCTGTCTTATTAGAGAAACTATTAATAATTTCTCACTGTCATTTCTACATCATTAAGTCGCTGATTAACAGTTCGCGTCACTTTTATCAGATAATGAGACTACTTTGACAGATTGATTAGTTTTATTTTTAAATTCTAATCATATCCGCCCATAAATTCTTAACGAAAATATCCCCCCCCCCCATCTCTTTCATATTTCTAACATTTCAGTCATTCTCCGTCTCGTTTCGATTTTACTATTTTACTATTTCTATTTAACTTCCATCATTGATTTCAAACCAGTCCTCCCACTAATTTGAAAAGATCACTGATTAAGTTCAGACCACAAAGACTATAAAGTGACCTAATTTTTATTTTGTTTTCAAATCTTGTTTAATAATGCGTTCTGTGGAAAATCTCCTTCTTGTGCTAATTGTAGCTAGTTGATGAAGCTTTCTAATGTTATTATAGCCGATATCAAGCAACAATGATAAAATTATATAACAATGTATACATGTGGTATGTGGACGTGACGTTATGTTTCTCCGTTTGCGCGTGTATACTGGCATGTGCGTTTGCGTATATACATATATATATATATATATATATATGTGTGTGTGTGTGTGTGTGTGTGTGTGTGTGTTTATGTTCGGGTACGTAGGTAAGCATGCATGAATATACATATATATATATATATATTATACGAATATATATATATATATATATATATATATATATATATGTGTGTGTGTGTGTGTGTGTGTGTGTGTGTGTGTGTGTGTGTATGTACATATATATATGTATACACTTATATGTACAAATATATATACACATATATGCATATATATATATTTGTACATATGTGTGTATATATATATGGACATATATACATTTATACTAGTGAATGTATATGTATATATTTGTGTGTGTATATATATATATGTGTGTGTATGTGTGTGTGTGTGTGTGTGTGGGTGTGTGTGTGTGTGTGTAAACGCACATCCATGCACATGTACACATAAGTATGCATGCTTGTGCATGTCTGTGCTTGTATCTACGCACACTTGTTATATCAGAGAATATTCGTATCTATAGAAGGATGTAAGTACGTGTGTTTGCAACAGTAGATCTAGGTTTGATTTCATCTTCGACTCTATGAACAAAACTCTGGCCAATACTATTGAATCATTTTCCACACAATTCTAATCTTGAATATAAATACGAGAAAAAAACTTCAATCTTTAAATCCCTAACAATCTTAGTGCCTTATATCCACCAAATAACTACGATGTGCGGAATAGACTGAAATCGCTAGCTTTGTGTCAAAATTTGAAATCAATGATGTGAATACAGTTAAGGCGGTGAGCTGGTAGAATGGTTTACACACGAGGCAAAATGCTAAGCATTATTTCATCCATCTGAGTTCAAATCCAGCCGAGGCTGAATAAACTTTCATCCTTTTGGAGTCGATAAAATATATACTATTTGAGCACTGGGGTCGATGTAGTTGATTTTCACTTCTACTGAAATCGATGGCCTTGTGACAAAATTTGAAACCAATATAAAATATAACATTATTTATTTAAACAAATGTGTGAATTTATTCGTGTTGTTACACTTAACCGCAAAAGTGGATTATAAATGTTTGTAGACGACCGGAAAAAATCGATGATTCGATAACTTTGCGATTTCTTTTATCGATACAGTAGCAGTATCATTATAGCTAGTCCAGGCACATATTTGATTTTGAAAACGATATCATTGGAAATAAACCTACAAGCATTATTTTGACGCAGATCATGACATTATTAAAATCTTATTAAAATCTACGACAGTTTAGTTCACACATATGAAAATGCCCCACAAACAACAACTCATTCAGTCAACCCTACTGAACGCATATCACATAATCATAATTGACATACCTGTGTATGAAATTAATTTTTATTTGTCGATGTAACGATGAATCGATTTTTAGTAGACGATGGCGGTATATATAAATGCACGACTTCGTAAAAGAGCGCATATATCTACATATACAGATATATATATATATAAATATTATAGTGCTTCTTTGTGCATCTTATCCAATTTTCTTTCTTGGATAGGTTACGTTGACCTGTCACGATATTCTTCAATGCATCAAGGAGCTGTACTTTATTTTCTCCTTTTGATAGGGTGATAACCTTTCTAAGACCCTTTACACAGAATGCTGCCAATATTCCATTGATAAAATACTGCAACACACACAAACGCACACGCACACTCACACACACACACACACACACACACACATCAACACACACACCAAACACATATGCATATGTATGTATGCAACCATATATTTATGTATGCATTCATATATGATGAATGGAGAGAGCAATAATAAATCCAATGATTAGTTATGCACCCACAAGGGATTTAAAGATTCGTAAATTCCAATTGTCGAATACAGATTTTAAAAAGAAAATTCATTGCGGCAATGTATGTATATAAATATATATGTGAGTGTGTGTGTGTACATGTATATATATATATATATATGTGTGTGTGTGTGTGTGTGTGTGTGTATACCAATCTATCCATCTCTCCCCCTCTTTCTCTCTCTGTATATATATATATTATAGATCTATATTATATGTATATATATGTATATTTGATATTTATATTTGATATTTATGTATTTTATATTGTCATACACATACACATCCTGACATATGTACACACACACACACACACACATATATATAATCAGATTCTTTTTTTTTCTGTTTGAAATTCGAATGGAAAAAATATAAGACATTTCTAGAAAAAAGGGAATGGGATGAGAAGAATAGAGAAGAAAATAAGAATTAAGAAACAAAGAATAAAGGAATGATAGAAATAAAAATTACAAAAGAAAAAGAAAAATTAAAAGAAAGCAATTATCAGAGATGCGTACACGAGAACGTGAAACGCAAAAAATATAAACGAATATTTTGGATAGTTATAGATAAATATATATAAATATTTCCTATTGAAATGTGTTCCGTTTTGATTCCATTTCAGGATATACCTATGCGCTTCCGATTATTATAGAAAGCAATAAATTATTGATAGATGAGTTATCAATAAACAAATAGATAAATATATAAATAAATGCGGAGAATTAATTCTAGTCGTAAAACCTATTCTAAAAAGTGTCCTATCGATATTCTATAAAAAAATGATATATTGGAATAAATATTGGTAAATGAAATTTGGACAGAATACGCTACAAGAGTAAGTTTGATCTCATCAACCCTACGTATATTACTGGTATTTCGTTGGAAGGAGCTTGTATATATGAAAGATAATACTGAATTCAATGCAACTCAAAATAATTATGGAGTACATGTCCGTCTCAATGAATTCCAGCCCGTAGGTTGTGTTCGCTTATACATATATAAATGAGGTGCTTTTGGCGAAGCATTGTGAGGTATAACTTTAAAAGGGTTGTTTCCAAACGGCGAATCTATCCAAGAAGGTGGAAAGTGAACTACAAAAGGGGGGAAAACAGTACAAATTTGCAGTTTTACCTTGCATTATTATACTTCGGGGTAAAGACCACTTC
>NC_142948.1:9607582-9625082 GCF_046866305.1 Octopus bimaculoides | reverse complement strand
ACTGACGTTACTAGGTAACACATTAGCTTTCTTCCAAAGAATCTAGTGCTTTTAGCTTATATTTTCTTGGGGCCAGCCAGACTGGAACAGTCTCAAGTGTAACCAGTGACCAGCCGAAGTTGCAGCGATGACCAGGAACTCGACTGACGGTAGAAAACCCCGATTGACCCGTCCTTGTTTTTCCTGTCCTTCTTTGTACCGTCTAACTGTCGGGATGTTTGTTGTCGCCTGTTACGTTCTTGTTCCATTTTTTTTGTTTTACTTTTAATACATACATATTCTTTATTGCCCACAAGGCGCTAAACATAGAGGGGACAAACAAGAACAGACAAACGGATTAAGTCGATTGCATCGACCCAAGTGCGTAACTGGTGCTTTATCTATCGACCCCGAAAGGATGAAAGGCTAAGTCGACTTCGGCGGAATTTGAACTCAGAACGTAGCAGCAGACAAAATACCGCTGAGCATTTCGCCCAGCGTGCTAACGTTTCTGCCAGCTCGCCGCCTTGAATACATACATATAGCGATATACGAATACTTTTCTCGCCTGTGTGTAAGTATATACATATATTTAAATTCCTTACGACCTTTTTACGCTTTCCTTTAGCGCCTCCACACTTTTTCTTTCTTTCCACTTTTCTTTTCCTCGCTCCTCCTTCTCAAATTTCTTGACCTTCCCTTCATTCCAGCTGCCTATTGACACACTATCTGTGCCCTAACAGTATTTGCAAAGGGAAGTCATTGTTCACATCTCCAGCCTGACGTGATACACACAGACCCGTATTTCTGTTGATTCATTGGTGTAAGGAGACTTTTGAACACCCAGTGTTTTGATGTAGTTTTCTCCTCAGACAAAGTATCCAGGACTCAGTGTTTGTGGCAATTGTTAATAACTTCAGCAAATTAAGTATTTGCCTATCCACGATGACATTTGCCAACTGACAATAAATTGTCCTGACCAAGGTGAACCTGAATCTTCGTATGTTTCGGGAGATTCGAGCACGTATATAATAAACGACATGTTATATCGTCATTGAAAGACGAATATACCTTTTACGCGAAATATGTGTGGAGTTCATTTTTGCCTAACGTATGTAAATTGATATCAACATGTACACGCATTAATGAGTCTACTAGACAAATGTGTGGGTGTATGTATTCATACATATGCATAAATATACATAAATGCATATATATATATATATATATATATATATATACACTATTGTATATATATATATATGTATATATATATGTATACATACATATATACACAGATAGATAGATAGATAGATAGATAGATAGATAGATAGATAGATAGATAGATAGATAGACAGATAGACAGACAGACAGACAGACATGCAGATATTTATCGCAAAACATTTGTTATTGTTTTTATATACGCTGCTATTTCGTATAGCAAGTTATAATATTTTCATAAACATCCATTATAAAGTCAGCCTAAGGCAAATTTAAAGTAGAGCCGAGGTGAGATGATATTTTTTCATCAATTTTCTAAGGAACTTATGTTTCCAAATAATAAATTCCTGGATACTTTTCAAAATTTTCAATTATTGCTTTCTGTGTATTTTTTTCTTTTTCCTCTGACTTTAGTTTTGTATCCGTAAGTGATGAAACTAAAGAACAGATTAAGAATAGAAAATGCCAGAATTTCATAACTTAGTGGAAAATTAATCTCTAAATCTGGATAAAGAATCACTCAAAGTACACATGTAGACATATACTCTCATATCCACATATATACATGCATACACACAAGAACACACACTCTCACACATATATATATATATATATATATATATATATATATATACTTCTATTTCTAAAATGTGTATGCATGTATTTAAATATTATAATTCATATAAATATATATATATTACACACACACATACATACGTATATATATATATATATATATATATATATATATATATATATATATATACTTATATTTATCTAGTATGTGGGAATGTATTTAAATAAGTAAATTATATACATATATATTACACACAACGACATCCACACGCACACATGCATCTATATATAAATATAAGCGTATGCACAGATGTCCGCCTCTATGTAAGTTTATGGCTTCTTAGTGTCTGTGTGCACGTCTATGTGTTTGTGTGCATGTGTATGTATGTGTGTGTATGTGCGTGTACTTTGATGTGGGTGCGAATGAGTTGTTCTGATTTACTTAAATCTACCTGCAGTATAGTTTTTAACTTATCCTAACTTATTCGTTAGATTTGTCTGACTTATCAAATTTATTTAGATTTAGTTTTAGTTTTGGCTTAAGTTTCTAGCGAAAGCGCTCTAAGCAATTTCTGAGAGAAGTGCTGACTAAAAGAAAGAAGGAAAAAATCTGAACACCACAGAACATGCGAAAGAGTTTTAAAACTTAATATTCTATTATAACGTTTAATTATTTATACTTAGGTACAAATAATATATACTCTATTTTTTTTAAATTTCATATAGAAATAAATTTGTATATATTTGTGTTTATAGTTTTATATAATCGCATGTTTTATAGAATATTTTGTGCGATGGATTAAAATGGGCTTTCAATATAGATTCATCGGTCCCTGCTGCTCTGAGATCAAGTCCAACCTTCTATAATTTGTTTCGTTCATATTCAAAATGTTAAGGTAATTATTAGAAAATATATTATAAATTTTGTTAATCATATAGAACGTATTTCACGTGAAATTTCAGAGGTCTGTATTAAAGGTTAGTAGTGATCTTTGGAGATTGCATGAGGCTAAGGATTTTGCAAATCAATTTTTCACAATATAAAGTGAAATGTTAATTAGTTAAAAAGGAATTGATAAAATATATAATACTGAAATCTTATTGTGGGCGCTATATTGGTGGAATGTTGAGGGTTAACGAATTAAGGTTTATATCATATAGATATATAGATGTATATATATAGATATATAAAGTAAACAGAAAATCTTTTTAAGAATTTATCAAGTAGTGAGCGTGAAAAAATCTCATAATGGAAAAATCCATCATTTATTCCCTATAAATATATTTATTTATATAAGGGCATTGCTACACATAAATGTCTCACGCTAAGAGGGATTCTGAAGCCAAACTACCATAATATATATATATATATATATATATATATATATATATATATATACCGGAGTAAGCACATGAAATGTGCAACAAGGTGAAAAAAGAGTACTCAAATACCAGAAGTAGAGTAATATGCTTTATTTAAAAGCAGCAGAAATATAACAAAAAAAACCGTTACTCTGAGTTTCACGTTCCCGTTCATCGGACAGTTTTTGTCCGATGAACGGGAACGTGAAACTCAGAGTAACGGTTTTTTTTGTTATATTTCTGCTGCTTTTAAATAAAGTATATATATATATATATATATATATATATATATATATATACATGCGCAATGGCAAGCAAGATATCTGCTGATACATCAATATGCAATATATTTAAATCATAAATTGATCGATGGTTGGACTTTTTTTATTACTCTGGTCACTGCCTGAATAATAATAATAATGATGATAATACTAATACTAATAATAATAATAACAATGAAATATACCTTCGGAATGAGAGAACCCAGGTTCGAAATTTCTCCAAAGTACCTGATGAAGACTGGAGGGTATAGCAGCCGAAACGTTGTCTTAACAACGAACAAGATGAGGACAAATATCCGTCAAATGTAAATAATGTACATAATTCCTCATGTCATAAATATAGAACTGTAATATCAAAAATTGTTCTAAACGTATATATTTGATCATAAGTTTGAGGAAAACAGGTGAATAAGTGAGATTGAAGTAAATCATAGACAAGTTTTTCTCCTATAACATCTATTTCAAACAAATTCAAATTGCATTCTATCGTTTTATATTTAGAAGGATGTATTAAACAATATAGATCTAGATATACAGTATTTGTATGAAAGGGGGAACGGCCGAAACTACAACACATTTGATGGGAAGTCGTGCCCGATCGCTTCTGACAAGAGACTTAATGATGTTAATAACAACAGCAGCGGCAAGAGAAACATCATCGGTCGCAGTAACAGCAATTAACTGAGGCAACATCAGCAATAATAGGAAGCTTAACAGCAAAGATGTCATTAAGGTTGTTAATTTTTTTTTTTTTTTTTAGATTATAAAAGAGGTGATGAGAATAAAACGGTAATTGCTACAATAAAATTAATAATAATAATTATAATGATAATAATAATGATGAGAATTATCATGATGAAAATAAAACAAAAGAAGCATGTAACAAGGGGATGCGATAATAATTATTGTTATTTTATTATTATTATTATTGTTATTATAATAAACGGATTTCATATATAATAATAAAATACAGTAAAGTTACGAACAAAAAAGCGAATAAAGAAGTAAAAAACAAAAATCTGCAATAATCGGATGTTTGCTGAGATAAACGGATGTTGAGTAAAGAATTGTACACGATATTGACAGCTTCACATAGTTGAGAAAAAAATATATGATAGAACAAGGAAAAAAAAAGAATGAGTAAAAATATGAAAAATATAAAATCGAAGTGACAGTGGAAAATTAGAAGAAAACGTTAGACAATAATTCCGTAGACAATAACAATATAGATGAAAAAAAAAAGCAAAACATCGTTAAATTAAATACACACATGCGGAGGCGTTCAAAGAAATCTTTAACTGAATACAACACCTTGTTGATCGCAAGGAAAATATTTATTTGTTGCACAATTAGAATATCGCATTATTGTTTCACCGGGAGGAGAATTGCTGGTAAATTGGCAAAGTTAATAGAGCACCAGCCAAATTGAAAGAACTTCAGAGAGAATGTATAACAGTATTTGTTGGCACGCTCTCTGCGCGAGGTTCGAACCTAGTGGAGGTCAACTTCACATTTTATTCTTTTTGGTTCGATAAAATAATGCCAGTTTCCAGGCTTTGATCGATATAAACGATATCATCTCTCCCACTAATGGCGCGCGGCTCAGTCGTTCCACTGTTCGCTCACAATCGTCTGGTCTTGAGTTTGATTCCCGCCTACGCGTTGTGTCCATGTGCAAGATATTTTTATGTTGCTCCTGTCCCCTCAGCTAGTAAAAATGAGTGGTAAATGTATATCCGAGTCATACTGAATCTCCCTGAGAACTAGGTTAAGAGTACGCGCGTTTACTCACCTACATGCTCGTTAATTTCACGAGCATGCTGGAACTCCCCTCCTCGTATCCGGTGGAATGCCAGTTTTTTAACCTCTCACCTAACAATGCTGACCTTGAGAGTCAAAATGCGATTTCAAATGAGGTGAGCTGGAAGAATGGTTAACGCATCGGACAAAATGTTTAGCGGTATTTTCTCCCGTTCTTTAAATGCAGAACTCAAATCTCAGCGAAGTCCACTTAACCTTCCAAAATTCCCACTAAATCGCTTTGTGAAATGAACAGGTCCTATCTCCAACAACAGATATCTCAAAAATTGAAGAATGGGTCCGAGTTAAGCCGCTGAGAACGCTGATTGTCTCCGTCAACACTGCCCCAGTGGTAAAGAGAAACATAAATGAAATTTTGAAATAAATTATCGTATAATACATTCACTCATATATATATATATATATATATATATATATATATATATATATATATATGCTTAGGGTCAGGTCCCTTCGTGCATATCTGTATCAGAAAATAATCTTAACACGTTTGAGCGAATCTTGAGGTGGAGACGTCTTGAAATATCTTTCTATGACAGTTTACGCAGTGAAATAAAATCACGGCCTACTGAATCGTGTGTACAATTCACGTTGTGTTTCTTATTTGCCTAAAGAATAAACATTACATTTCTTAATCGTCTTTCTCTCGGAAATATCTGCATGAATGAAAATTGCACGTTCTGTAAGAATAACAATAAATCCTTCGCAATCTAAATCCCATAGAAAGAAAGAAAGAAATATATATATGAACAAAACTTTTTGCAATGATACCATATCAAGCCACACAGAAATCCAATAATTCATGCATCAGAAATACGTGTGTAAGTGATTAGTAAGGACACGTGCAGTGCATGCTGATGGAAGCTTCTAATGTGATATTCTCTCTACTCTTGTCACAAAGCTTTTCAATATGTGTCTCTTTTCTGTATTATTTATATATTAAATATATTACTATGATTTACATGCTAATGACTAAATCCAGCGCATTTGCTCGACTTCCTCGGAAGAACAACCCAATTTCTCTATAATCGCATTATACTACCTTTGGAAATATCCAAGTGTATACAAAGCAGTGTAATCCTGAAAGCATACTGCGTTTCAAAAACGTATAGTCACTCTTTATATGTATTTGATCATTCATGAGTTTAATTATGTCTGGCCAAAGAAAAAAGCAATATGATAATTAGCAGCAGCTTTGCTTTATATATAGCTTCACAATTTTCATATCGTATGTCCTTATGTTAATTTATAATAGCAGTGAGTTCCATATTTACTTACCGTTATATTGTGATCAAATTTATAAATCTACATTAGTCATAGATTAATGGTGATTACCATAGAGGTGTAATTGAAATGGTGGAAATACACAGGACCATAATTAGTAGAAGTGCAAGAATGCACACGGTTTCACCTACAAGATTATATTCAAATGTACATGTCATAACAGCGTAATAGCTTTGCCATCATCTTCATTGGAAATTAGCCAAGCAGCTATTAATGTTGTAGTCATTGTAACGGAAGATTGCTGGCAGAATCGTAAAGCACGCCAGACAAAATGTGTAGCGGCATTTCGACCGTCCTTACGTTCTAAGCTGAAATTCCGCTGAGGTCGACATTTCCTTTCATCTTTCCGGGGTCGATAGTATAAGATGCATTTGATTAATGGGGCAAATGTAATCGACTTTCACTCTCTTCCGAAATTGCTGACTTTCTGACAAAATTTGAAACCACTATTGATGTCATTGTGAAGGCGGATCCGTAAAGCACACCTGGCAAAATGCTTAGAGGCCTTTCGTCTATCTTTACGTTCTGAGTTGAAATTCTGCTTAATTATTGGCCTTGTGCAAAAAATTGAAATCAATTCCTGTCATTAAAACAAGTCATTATTAGTCGAGCAGGCATAATTTCAAAGACGTGCCAGCTATGATAACATCCTAGCCACTGTTGTTCCTGGAGCTACTTTGATCCGGGGTATTTACACCTGTCTTAGTCCTAGCTATAAGTTAAATAGCATGTAACCACCGGAACCAGGTTGCGTTGAACACACGGGACGTAGCGAGGTAGAAGTGAAATACTTCGGCAGATAAGCTAATTGAGTTAGTGAATATAACTACACGATGAGTGGATGAACGCACAATGAACTCTGAACAACCGGGACCAACTAGTATTAGTGAGCTTATGCTAGTACTTGTAGTCGTGGAAAGCACTCATGATATATTTCAGCAAGCAAAAGATTAGTGCAGCCCAGGTCAGACATTTGTGTCTCATTGATCGATTGAGACGTCTGGTTTTGGACAGGAGATGACTGAGAACAATCTAAGTAAATCCTATTTGATCTCAAGTGCATCACACCCAAAGCATATTTTGATCATGTCACAGGAGAGAAAAAAAATATGCGGTATCAGTATAGAAGAATTATAGTAAAAATTCTGCGCAAAATTGTGCATTAATAACACGAGCACGTGTACTCTTAGTAAATAGTCTGCAATTAAAAATAATATTTGTGTTGTTATTAAATTTTGCTTCTCCATAACAGGAACATATTTTATTTTGATTTAATTTGTATGGAACATTTGGGAAATCTTGTCATTTGTTTAAAATTTCATTATTTTAAATATATTGTCTTCATTTGTTTGAAATTATTATACATAAATCATTATTTATATTGATATTTATTAATTGAATAATTGCAATCTTGCGTTATTTTAGCATCCGCTTTCAGACTACGCTTTATCTGTCAGAAACTGCAGGTAAATCTCTTTATAAACACAGCCATCTAACATAAATAGTAATTATGTACTTTAACAGCAAGAAAAATAACAGAAATACAAAATAATTGGATAGCATCCCATATGTCTGCCACAAAGAACAACACAAAATATGGGGAAAATTCAAAAAAAATATTCAAACAACCAGGAACAATGAGAACAACAACGCACAAATAGAGTATGTGACAAACATACAACTACACAATAAGGAATGTGAAACAAATGACCGACACAATATAATTCAAACATGAGAACAACACTCAAACAGTAATATTGATTTCAGGTTTTGGCGTAAGGCCAACATATTTAAAGCTAAGAAGATTAAATTAACCCTTGTACTCAACCGGTGCTTCTTTTATGAAAGAATGAAAGACAAAGTCGACTTTGGTGGGATTATAGTGTAGAACGTAAAAAGCGGAAGGAATGACGGCAATCCTTTTGCCCGGGTTGCTAATGACTCCATCAGTTCGTCGCCTTACGAGTAACATTAACATTGATTTTAAATGTGGCACAAGGACAGGAGATTCGGAGAGAGAGAGAGAGAAGTCAGTTAAATCGACCTCACTGCTTAACACGTACTTATTTTATCGACTCCGAAAGGATAAAAGTCAAAGTCGATCTCGGTGCAATTTGAACTGAGAGCATAAAGACAGACGGAATGCCGCAAAACATTTCGCCCGGCGTACTATCGATTTTGTTAGGTCGTTGCCTTACGTGTAGCATTAATGTTAATAACACAAAACTACCTTTTTTTACTGGTCCTGATAAATTAAAGTCGAAGCTTCATATTACATTATTATGATGCATAGTAAAATATTTTTCGAGATCGTTAGTATAGTTAACGAACGTTATTACTAATTATAAGCAATTAATCAATGAACGAACACCTAAATTTCAATTAAGATGGGGCGGGGCACTTCTCTAAAATTATTTGCTGCAAATCATGCAAAATTTCGTTTGGTTTAGCTCACAGATGAAACTATTCATGCACGGACCTGTCATTCAAGAGTTCAGTGCAAAATGCCGTGATTAAATTTGAAGTATGTTTTAATAATATCATATTGAATATAGTGACGTAATTCAGGCGGTGGTCTGGCAGAATGGTTACCGTGCCGGACAAAAAGATTAGCGACATTTCTTTCGACTTTACTTCCAAGTTTAAATCCTGCCGGGGCCGACTAGTTCAAATGCATAGATATCCACTTACAAGATGGTGAATTAGTAGTGTAATAAGATGTTAGGCAAAAGCTTTGTCAGTATTATGTTTAGTTCTCTACGCTCTGAGATCACTATTCGCACACGTCGGCTCTGCTTTTCATGCTTCAGGGATTGATAAATGAGTGTACCAGTGTTGGGCAGTGGACAAGTAGAATTATTAGAGTAGAGAATGATACAGTTTGCAGTAATCCTTCATTTAAAACGCGGTATAGCCAGTACTTGAATTCGATTCCATGTATAGACTGATATAAATTCGACAACTTTTTTTTTTATTTGTGTTTACATCACTTCTATATATTCTGCAGTATCAGCAATAGTATCTATCGCGGCTCTATGTCTATATAATAAATAGATTCTATTTCTTATCATCTTACTCTATGGAAAGGAATGAAAAAAGCATAGAAATCACCGAAACATACATTTCCTTAGAAATTATAAGCGATTAGGTTGACCACATCACTTGGCTTGTGTTTATTTTATGAATTTAAGCAAGAACTACGACAAAAGAGCTATGGCTTGGATTTCAAAGAGAATTCAACGTTCTACTCTTAAATTATTTACGGTATGATGCAGCGTGTTCTACGAATACCACGGATTGTATTAGGTCAACTGAGTTATGGATAAATGTCACAAGTACTATGCTGGTACTTGGAATTAATATGTAAATGAACACAACAAAATACGTCGATTACCGGTTGTTTGCATCAGAATTCAGTGCATATTTTTAAATATCTATCTCAGCCCGTCGATGCATCCACCTGCCTTCCTCCTCTCTCTCTTCTATCTCTCTCTCTACATACCTACCTACCTATCTATCTACTCATCTATCGATCTATATATCCATCTGCCTAGACATCTATCCGTATATCTTTTATTTTCATATATCTATCTAGCTCTCTTTCTATCAGACGAAATATCTAATCATATATGTCCATTCTCCTGTCTATACGGTAAACATTAAAATCTAATCGACAACAGAAGCATCTATCATCTTATATATTATTTCCATAACTAGTTATTTTATGTATTATGCTTCACATTGATGTCAGACTCACATAAATAATTCCATAGATTGAACAACGGCCATGCACTTTTAGATATTGATGGTACGGATTCCTAATATAATAAGTACAAGTTTACATATTTGCAGAAATGGAATAATATATCAATGTGACTTAAAGCTTAAAGTTTCGAAAGTAAATATCATAATGTATAATTGTTTCACACCACACCGTTCTTGCTTACGGCCACATCATGCTGATTCCACTGGTTCTCGTCTGGTTTACCGAAGTCAAGATAAGTCGAACCTACTTAGTATTTATATGGGTGATCACTGCAAGCATCTCACAAGGTGGAGAGCTGGCAGAATGGTAAGCAGCAGAGCTGGCAGAATCGTTAGCGTGCCGGGTGAAATGCTTTGCGGTATTTCGTCTGCCGCCGCGTTCTGAGTTCAAGTTCCGCCGAGGTCGACTTTGCCTTTCATCCTTTCAGGGTCGATTTAAATAAGTACCAGTTACGCACTGAGGTCAATATAATCGACTTAATCCGTTTGTATGTCCTTGTTTGTCCCCTCTATGTTTAGCCCCTTGTGGGTAGTAAAGAAATAAGAATGGTAAGCAGCATTTCCTCCGTTTTTAGTTTGTTGGTTCAAATGCCACCGGGGTCGACTTTGCCTTTCATCCCTTCGGGGTCGACTTTGCCTTTCATCCCTTCGGGGTCGACTTTGCCTTTCATCCCTTCGGGGTCGATAAAATAAGTACCCCTCGAGGACTGAGAGTTTGTAAACAACGATACCAATGGAACACAACCTAGGTACCGTAGTAAGCAATGGAATAAAATACAAATAATTTATGATAAAATTAACAAAAAGAAGACGTGGTACAATGCCGACAATTTTCAAGGTGTGATGTTTGTAGAAGCCACACCACACGTCGAACTAGCCCGCAGATTTAGAAAAATGCTGAAGGACACCATGTTCATCCTAATACTCATGGAAAAACCAGGGAGATCCATCGGATCGATGATATGCAAAACATACCTCTTCACAAAGTTCACGCGTGTAGAAGGGAACTGTGTAATGTGCAAATATAGTCCTGGTGTCAACTGCAAAAGCAGAAATTTAATTTATAGAATAAACTGCATGGATGGTGATCATTAAAACTAGAAGACTGCGTACATAGATGAAACGGGATTATGAAATAGAGTTTTTTTGAAAAGCAAACTTCGAGGAATACTACACAAGAAAATATCAAATGACACTTGTGTGGGAAAACGTCTGAAAAATTGTTATCTTTATCTAAATATTTTAAAGAGATTTTTTGTGTAAGCTGAAAGAATGCGAGGCGATACAAAGTATACTACTAGGAGAAAAATAAAATAAAATAAAAGAGAACAAAGAAGCAGTTGTAATCACTTTTTCAGGATATTTGGGAAAAAAAGCGAGTGATGGAAAAGTTGTCGTTTAGATGTGTGGGGAAGAAAGTGTCGGTCACGTATGTTTATTTGCATTGTGAAAATCTATCACTTTGCTAAAATTTGTCGAACCATTGACAGCTGACAGACACAATTCAACTAATTTGATTGGAGACATGGGATATAGTTGATTAAATCTTCAGCATTATCTGGCTGTTGTTACTTTCTCAATCTGGAAACAATAAAACAAATTGTCAAACTCATTGTGATTCGATGTCAAATCGAAAGAATTCATATCAAAATGCTTTGAATTATTTTGTTCAATGATCTACTCTTACGACAGTTCACCGCTATCCCTATAACTGTTTATTTGCGATTTTATTATTGTTTCTTGGAGACCGTATCAATATGTTTGTGTGTATGTGTGTGTTATCATGATAACTGAATATGTTTAATTGAACAGGACAGATAGGATGATTTCAGAAGTATAATGGCAGATATTGTGGTTTGTTTATGCGTTGTCTTCTTGGTGTTAATTCTAAACATTGAAATTAATATCATTTGTGCTATAAGCAAATGGCCCGGAATTCTGGAGGAGGGGTGAGTCAATTACACTGCCCGAAATGCTCGACAAGTATTTTATTTATCGATTCCCGAGAAATGCCGCTGGGAATTTTGTCTGGTGCGCTAACGATTCTGCCAGCTCGCTACCTTTATATTGAAACTAATATATAGATCTAAAACAGCTAAATAATCAGCAATATTATGTGAAGACTTAATGGATTAAAACGAACTTTATCGCTTCACTGGAATTTTATTCCATCGATCTCGTAAGGAGGCAATGCAAAATACGTCTCGGCCTATTTGAAATTTGAACGCAAAGGGCCAGAAAACCACAGATATCATTTTGTCTCACGCAGAAAGGATTCAGCTTTTCCACCGCTTTTATTTCAAGCGAAATGTTTAGCGGTATTTCCTCTGCCCTATGTTCTGAGTTCAAATTCCAGCGAGGTCGACTTTGCCTTTCATTATTTCGAGTTCGATAAATTAAGTGCCAGTTGCGTGCTGGAGTCGATCTAATCGACTAGTTCCCTCTCAAGAATTTTCGGGCCTTGTGCCTAGCGTGGAAAAAAAAAACGAATAATTTGCCTTCTATTTAAGCACAACTCCAACAATTTTGAAGAAGTGTGCTCTGTAGATCCTATCAAAATATTACGTGAATAGTTCTTTATCTTATCGACACTAAGAACTAAATTCAAACTCAGCAGAAATTCTGCATCAAATTTCATACTATCAAATAGTTATGTACACATTCTGAACCGAAAGCAAGACCGAAAACCATGTAATAACTATGTCACTCACATAATGTCTGCCCGAAGCATTGTTACTTGTGTGTGTTGGGTTATTGGTGTATTGGAAAATTCTGTGATCGAAGGCTTCATTTGTTATTGATGACGTATTCGTGAGTGTGTGAACTTACTTCGTTATATGTCATTAAATATTCTCTTGTTATTCATATTTTTTTGTTAGAACAAATGTCACAACGTAAGTTCCGGTTGTTTTTTGTTTTGTATTTTTCTATTAAAAATTTATGCAAGTCATTATAGAATTTTTGATATCAGTACCGAATAAACGAGACACATCTCTCCTGCGTACAAAATATTTGACGATGTTGTCATTCAGAAAGTTACTTTCATACTTCCTGGAATAATGGTTCTTCTATTGTGGTGACTTTTTCTCAATAAGGATAGAATTGATGCTGTGAGTAATAAAATATGACGATCATTAAACGGTTCCACGTTACAAATGTCATTTTATTGTTCATTGTTCATATACAAAATAGGACGGTGAGCTGTCAGGCTAGAACGCCGGGTGAAATGCTGAGCGGTATTTCGTCTGCCGCTACGTTCTGTGCTCAAATTCCACCGGGTCAACTGTGCCTTTCATGCTTTCGGGGTCGATAAATTAAGGCGTAGCAATGGCTGTGTGGTAAGTAGGTTGCTTACGAACCACATGGTTCCGGGTTCAGTCCCACTGCGGGGGACCTTGGGCAACTGTCTTCTACTATAGCCTCGGGCAGACCAAAGCCTTGTGAGTGGATTTGTTAGACGGAAACTGAAACAAGCCCGTCGTATATGTGTATATATATATATATATATATGTGTGTGTGTGTGTGTGTGTGTGTGTGTGTGTGTGTGTATTTGTGTGTCTGTGCCCCCCCCCGAACATCGCTTGACAACCGATGGTGGTGTGTTTACGTCCCCGTAACTTAGCGGTTCGGCGGAGGAGAACGATGGAATAAGTACTAGGCTTACAAAGAATAAGTCCTGGGGTCGATTTGCTTGACTAAAAGCGGTGCTCCAGCATGGCCGCAGTGAAATGACTGAAACGAGTAAAAGAGTTTACCAGTTACGTACTGAGGTGATCTAATCGGCTGGTCCCCTCCCACCAAAGTTCAGGTTTGTGCTTATTATAGAAACGATTATTCATATACAAAATTTTTTGCATTCTCTTCTGCATTCTCCGTTAAGATCGAACAAATCAAAGACGCTCCAGTTATGACCATCCTGCCATAACTTTTCTACTTGCAGGGAAACCAGTATCACCTTATACAACGCGCTATGTTCTGGTATATATACATTTGTCAAAGGCACCAGAGAGATGAGACATTGTTTAAGAGGTGATAGAGCTTAATGGTTGTTTCATGGATGGAAGGATTTCTTTATGATCAGGTGAGTAATTGGCTTTGTGATCGTTGTGTCAACTAAACTCTACCAAGTATTTGAAGTGCTGAATGATTTAATTTTACTTGAGCGCAGTGGTAACGGAAACCTTGAGGAACTTAGATCAAATCCTTTGTTATGCATGTTTCAAAGGACAGTTTTAATAAATTATCAATATATTTCTGATAGTTTAGATGGGAAGGGTAACTTGCTCGTCACGGCGAGCTAGCATAAATCTATCGCAGCTGCAAACAGGCGGCTTGTTTGACTGTCGTAGAGCAGGTATATGTGAAGCGTGGAGTATGATATGGATGTGGGTTGAGCGAATGTGATGAAGGAACAGCTGTACGGACTGGCAAGGTGAAGACGGTTCCGATTCGGTGGATGGAATTTTAACAATGTCAACTGATTAAGGGTGAGTAGATTGACTCACTGCTGGTCAAAGTTTCATGTCAGAGATGAAATACGCTGATTTAGAGAATCTCGGATGGCAAAAGAAATGTTGATATTTGAATCGACCACATTAATGTCGGAGGGTTGCGGGAGATATAAAACTGATGACTTGCTAGGGATCAAGAAAATCGTAAAACATTAGAGTAAGTTGATATATTTGAGGGAGTGAGAGAAGGAGACTTTGAGTTAGAGTGAATGGAAGCTACAATTACTGATATCCAAGAAATATAAGTGTATGCCGGGAAATTGAAAATGTGTGTATACAGACACCAAATGCGAAGTGTTTATATTAATTTCTCCCCAATTGTGGAGTCAGACTACTAGTGTTGAAAATGATATGTTCCAGCGTAGAATATACCTATCCCAGTGTATACAGAACTTTCCACGTTATATATATATATATATATATATGTATATATAATGTGACCACTAAGTGGTATTTCGCTGAATTTCTTTTGAGAACTGTTAGGTCTTAGTAGACACAACATGTGATCTTCTTCTAGCACATTAAATGTCCACTTTAGTGGTCATAGTCATATATAAACATATACCTTAATCCCCTAAGATCATAGATATTTTTTCTGAATGTCTGATTCTTTCAATGTGCTAGCTTCCTTGTAATAAATCGATATTAATTAATATCTGATTTTTTTACCCTATGTTTTAATTTGATTATATATACATATATATATATATATATATATATATATATATATGTGTGTGTGTGTGCGTGTGCGTGTGTGTGTGTGTATAACACCTACTTACCTGAAAAAGATTAAACATTTTGTAGATTCAGTTAGTCGCTAATTCCTAGAAAAGCCTTTCCTGAAAAATAGAAGACGTTTTCTATACGATGTAGCATTAGGCAAGCAATTTTATGCTAAAAGTTCGGATGTTTGCATCAGTAGTACAACTGGCGTCAGCCTACTACTACTACTACTACTACTACTACTACTACTACTACTACTACTACTACTAAAAAGAAATAGTAGCTGCATCAGCCTACTATTATTACTACTACTACAACTTAAAAGAAATAGTAGTTGTAGTAGTAAAAGGAGAGAAGATAAAAACATCCTGAAGATGACGAACAACAGGAAGAGCTTGAGAATGAGAAGGATGATGAAGCTGACGATGAAGATGCTGATGATGACGATGAAGGGATGATGACGAACGATGAAGATGATGAGGACGGCGATGAAGCTGATGATGAAAGATAACGAAATATAAGAAGTAGAGAGAATAAGAGCAGAAACAAGAAGAAAAGAAAATAACAAAGAAAAATTGTCAGATCAGCGATGACAAGGAAAATAATACACAAAAACATTAAAAATCTTATATGACAAAAAATAAAAAAGATTTTAATCCCAAAATTGCAGAAAAATCGTGGATATTGAATAGACATTTCGAGTATGTCACAATTCTCGAACGTTCGTCATTACTTTTTGCATTTATTATTAGAAATATGGAATTGGATATTTGCAATAACAATAAGGAAATAGCATACTATAAAAGCTGAAACATGAATATTAAGAAGCAGCGTTTCCATTTGTTTAAATTTCATTATCGCTTTATGTTTCTATTTCTACACACACACACACACGCACATGTATATATGTATATATATATATATATATATATATATATATGAGAGAGAGAGAGAGAGAGAGAAATAGATGGATAGATAGGTTAATAGGTAGGTAGATAGATATGATTGATATGATAGATTCATATATACATATATGTGTGTATATATTTATCTATATATATATATATATATATATATATATATATATATATATGAATGTGAGTCTGTATATATGTATATATATATGGATATATGTAACTAGGCTGATATATATCACGTATGTGTTTACGCAAATGTGCCTACACATACACATATCCACACGCTATTTATATGTATGTGTGTGTGTGTGTGTGTGTGTGTGCATTTATGTTTTTATATTGAGAGAGTAACAGAAGATTATCGGATTAGAGTTGCCTTGTAGCTTCCAGGATATTTGCCGTTGATTCAGGTGGATTAAATTCGATGGGTAAGCATAAGTAAATTGCATATAATGAATTTGTTTGTTTACACAATGGAAATTTGCATAAATATATACATACATATATACATGCATACTTATATATATATATATATATATATATATATATATATATATATATATATATATATATGTATATATATATATATGTATTTGTGTATTATATATGCATATGAATATAATGTCTGTGTATGTATGTGTGTGTTTAAAGGAACGAAGTTTGTATATATATATATATATATATATATATATATATAAACACACACTTAAATGCCGAACGATGAAAATGTGTACTCAATACAGCATTAGTGTACAATTTCTTTATTATTTGTGAATGAAGGCTACCAAAGGTAGGAAGATATCCTAATGTCTTAACAATTTCTTAAGGCAATCATATGGAGAAAGGTGTTCGCCTCCATTTTGAAAAAAAAAAAGTTTCGTTTAGTTCGCGGAGGTCTCGTGAATTCACGTGAATAAAACTATGAATCAATGAATCAAGAGTTGTTACTTTTGGGTGGCATCTTTTGCGTGTATGTCTCCCTTGGACTTGCTTTCGGGAAAATTGTTGTGTGGTCAGTTTGTTTGCATCGTTCTGTTTTTGTTCTCGGCACATTGTTCTT
>NC_142948.1:9584730-9602230 GCF_046866305.1 Octopus bimaculoides | reverse complement strand
ATCAGATTGTAGTAAATTTCTTAGAAATGGAAGAAGCACAATGCACAATGCCGGCACATATGCGGTGCATGATTATGGATGGTCCGGTAATAATTGCTATGTTTGTCCTTATGTCTACTTAAAATGGAGTTCTCAGCTGCAAATCTACATCAACCCTAATTACCACAGACAAACATTCTTTTAATTGGAGAAACAAAGTTCTGGTGTTGATGATGAAAAGCATATAAAGCATTATATGATGTTTACTCACCTGCGGTAGAACAGCAATTTATACAACGACTAACTGCATTTATTTTACAGTAGTCTTACATAGAGATCCAATACTTAGAGTCGTAAGCAAGCTTGTGTCCTGGAGTCAGTCGAAGCTCGATTCTAGAAATACACACCGTCATCCAGGATCTCCTATGCCAGATAATCATGGGACTTTCTTTAATTGTCTATGTACTGACCCTCATCGAAATGCTTAGTCAAAGTCTTCGGGAGGCTTATTTCCCAAACTT
This sequence comes from Octopus bimaculoides, assembly GCF_046866305.1. Classification (NCBI taxonomy): domain Eukaryota; kingdom Metazoa; phylum Mollusca; class Cephalopoda; order Octopoda; family Octopodidae; genus Octopus; species Octopus bimaculoides. The sequence continues at coordinate 9,601,730 of NC_142948.1, read as the reverse complement.
CACGTTGGAAGTCCTCCTCTTCTGCTCAATCGTCTAATGATCCCCAGTGGTCCACAGGCCTATGTTGGGATCAATTGCATATTTACGTAGCTTCTTTGGATTGTAATACTGGACTCATCACCACGGTTTTTTATTATTTCGTTTATATATGACATTCAAGTGTTTACTGGTCGAACATAGCAAATTCGAATCTTCTATTTTATGCATACTTCCAACTGTTGTGTACTTCCATTCTCCACGAGACGATGTAGCTCAGCTCTTTCTCGATGATGAACTGCTGGTTCGATTTCTAGTCGCTCAGTATACATTAAAAATTTTTTTTTTTTTATTGATGAGTACGAGAAAATCTCCGGTAAAATTGATTTTACGGTAATATTGTAATATAAGTTAAGGTGGTGAACCGGCAGAATCATTAGCACGATGATCAAAATGCTTAGCGGTATTTCGTCTGCCGCTACGTTCTGAGTTGAAATTCCGCCGAGGTCGACTTTGCCTTTCCTCCTTTTGGGGTCGGTTAAATAAGTACCAGTTACGTACTGGGGGTCGATATAATCGACTTAATCCGTCCTTGTTTGTCCCCTCTGTGTGTATCCCGCTGTGGGCAGTAAAAAAATAAGAATCATTAGCACGCTGATCAAAATGTTTAGCGGTATTTCCCCTGTCTGCATGTTCTGGATTTGAATTCTGCCGGTGTCTATTTTGTCTTTTATCATTTTGGAGGTCGATAAATTCTCTACCAGTTGAACATTGGAGTCTATGTAATCAACTAATACTCTCACTCCAAATTCGTGGCGTTGAACCAAAACTTGAAAATAATATTGTAAGGTAGGTTGTCATGCCAAATACCATTTCTTTTCTTTGTAAATTTATGCTGGCTGACCATTTGTTGTTTTTTATTGTTTTTTGTCTTGAGGGGGGGGGTTAGTCCTTCATCTATTCTTGGCGTTCACTTCATGCTTTTGGTTAACTGTAATTTCCTGCCATCAAAATAAAAGTGGTTTCAACAGAAAATTGTGAAGCAGTTTCATGTGTGACATTAACCGGTATAAGATTACAGACATTTGAAGAGAGGCCTACAATTAATCACAGACATTTGAATATTTCTCTACTATTCCCGCGCTGTCTTCGTTGCGAGTTCTCTGATTACTGTTCAATCCGATATCTCTGAAGAATGATTCCACAATGTTATACAGCTTCTTCATATAACTTTCGTGGGGTCATAGGCACGATATCACACGACTGGGTAGCTGATTTCTGTTCTTCATAGTTTTCTATCATTATGTGTGATGTCTAAATCTCACGCTAACCGAGCCTACATTGTTAATGTTTATTTCTGTTTTTATATATTCATGAATTAGCTAACCGTTACAGTCATTTACAAGTATCAGTTGCGTCACTTCCAGCGCGGTTTGAAATCGTATGTAAAATCTCAAATTGTTACCATTAAACTAGCTCCCTAATTCATTAAATAGTATTATTCCTGTAATGTAAGTGGTTCATTTCAGTAACTTCACTCTTAGTGAAACGCCAATCGTCGCCCACACTTTCTTAAAACAGATTCAAACCGAAGTAACAATTCAACCTCATTTTGAGTAACGTGTAATTGGAATGAGCCCACTGAACGAAACCTTGGTTTAGATATCTTCTACTCACGCTACAACTTAATGAATCTATACAATGCAACGTATAATTACAAAGCAAATGCGTATTTTATTATGTTCCGCATTCATTTGTACATCATTAATTCCTATTTCAATGTTATAAATCTATTTACTTATTTCCTTGAAACTCAGGAAATTAACTTCAATCTTATATATTTTTTTACTTAATCTTTATATCTTTAAAAATATTTTTTTCCCGTTAGCATTTTTAAAAATCTCGCGTTTACTTTGACGCTTTAGATTTATGTTTGAATTTCTGGAAGTCAAAAGCATCTGCTTATTCTGTGTGCATATATATATATATATATATATATATATATATATATATATATATATATATATATATATGTGCGTCTGTATATATATATATATATATATAAATATATATATATATGTGCGTCTGTGTGTATATATATATATATATATATATATATATATATATATATATATAAATATATATATATATGTGCGTCTGTGTATATATATATATATATATATATATATATATATATATATATATATATATATATATATAAATATATATATATATATATATAAATATATATATATATATGTGCGTCTGTGTGTACAAGAATATTTCCCATATTGTGAAATTATCATTTATTTTAACATCTGTTTTACTTTCAGACAATTTTATTTTTCTTCTCACATTCCCAAATTTGCAGCGAGCGTATATGAATTATTGTTGTTTCTTTTACTTTCTTTCTATTATTTCACATTCTAATAATATTATTTGTCTATATTTACAAAGTTTCAATAGATTCATTTAACGGTTATTTACGTGTATTCATTTTCTTTTGTGGAAATGTTCTTGCCTTTTGTTTCAACAATTCATCTGAGATTAATTTTCTAAGATTTTTAATATTCTATACAGTCACATGCTCTCAATTCTTAAATTCTTATTTCGACTTGGTGGTACACAAAAAGAAGCATGTGCTATAAGTAATACATACATTTATATAGAAGTGAATACGTGTTTTAGGTGTGGTGGAATGTAGGATGCATTTATGTATTTATTTGAATGCTGTTATAGTTCTCCGTTACTGAAATGAAACCCTCCATGGTAACGATCTGAAAAGTCAAGTCTCCAGTGAAGTAAGCACACATTCTACTCGCAGATACCAGAGGAGTGAAAGAAGATAACACAGTCAACACTGCCATGGACAATTGTAATTCTGTACTGAGCGATGTTTCTCATACGTTTATATGCAAACAAAATACATATGTGTGTACATATGTACACAGAGTAAACAAGACTATTTCGAAAATGGAAGCTAACATCTTTCTCCATGTTGTCGGCTTGAAAAATTGCATTAACACACACATACATACTTATATATATATATACACACACACACACAATTATCTACATATATGCGTATAAGAAAGAATGACCACTAGGTGGACATCCAATATGCTAGAAAGAGATCATCAATGACCCAACCACAAAAGAAAAATCATGTTCTCCAGAAAAAATTCAGCAACAACATCAGAGTTTAGGCGGGCAGGACACGGTCGTCTCGGCGTTTCTTCGCCGCTTCGGTCGTCCGGCGTGCCGAGTCGTCGGCTGGCCGGTTTGGCGTCGAGGTGTCGCGCGCGTTTTTGACGATAAAAATTTTCATTTTCATATTTTTTTCATTTGGTCCTGCCCGCCTAAGCTCTGGTGTTTTTGCTGAATTTTTTCTGGAGAACATTTTTTCTTCTGTGGTTGGGTTATTGATGACCTCTTTCTAGTATATTGGATGTCCACCTAGTGGTCATCCCTTCTTATACGCATGTAATACAATTTTTCTGAATTATCAGATTTTTTAGATGCTAGACCACTGGTTTTGAATTGAAATTAACATTCAATTTATCACCCTCAGTATAAATATATATATGTGTGTGTGTGTGTGTGTGTGTTCTTTTATTCTTTTACTTGTTTCAGATATTTGACGACGGCCATCCTGGAACACTGTGTTAAAGCGCGTTAGTCGAATAATTCGACCCCAAAGTTTATTCTTTCTACGACTAGCAATTATTCTATCGGTTTCTATGCCTAAACTACTAAGTTAAAGGGGTATGAACACACTAGCATCGGTCCTCAGGCGATGACACGGGGACAAACACAGATACACATAAAAAAATACATCCATGTGGTGGTGAAGCAACCTTCATACCACACAGTCACGCGCGCACCTAAATATATATACATGTATGTGTGTGTGTGTGTGTGTGTGTATTTATTCATATATATGTATATATATATATATATATAACTTTTCTGTTTCAATTCTTTCAGTTGATTGAGGAATTTAGGCTGCGCCTATGAGTGAACATCACCTTGAACACTTTTCAATAGAATGAGTTAACCTTTTCCTTTCTTTTGTTTCAGACTGGGTACTTAATTTGTCGGTATTTCTGCCAAACCGCTAACATACAGTGAGGTAAACGAACCGAAAGCAGTTGTCAAGCAGTGGTGTTAGGCAAACACAGTCACGAACTGGATCTCGACTGAAGAGAGAAAACTCCGAATGACCTGTCCCTGTTTTCTTTGTATCGTCTATCTCAATGTTTTGTCCCTTTCTTGTATCACCTAACTGAAAGAATTTAATAAAATGATTTTAAAATTATATTTAAAAAAAAATATAGAATATTACTGGATTCAATGATGAAAATCATCCTATCAAATATTTTGTTAAATTTTATAAAAAAAAGATGTTTGAATAAAAAAAAACAGCTTATTTACTGTTTGGAGGTCGAAAACATGTTCGTTGAAGTCTTCTTTATGCATAGTTTGCTTTAGAGTTCAAGGTTATAGATAGGGGAGTGTAGTTGTTTTTTGTCTAAAAAAATATCGCAGGGTTTCTGCCAAGAGAGTGACTTAAAAGCATCTATTATAGGGGCTTTATGTCCACCTGTGTGTGAGTATGCGAATATGAATTTATGTAAAGGGGTTAGTACTAAAATCTCTGTAAGAGATAAACGCAGTAACTGTACTGGCAACTGTTTATCGCTATTTAAATAAGGCTATACACTCTATATACGGATGTATGCGTGTGGGTGTGCGTATGCCTATATACAAATGCATATATCAGTGTGTGTGTGTGTGTGTGTATATATATATATATATATATATATATATATATATATATATACACACACACACATATATATATATATATATAGAGAGAGAGAGAGAGAGAGAAAGAGAGAGAACTAGATACATACATACATAGACACACAGACAGATAGATAGATAGATAAAAATAATCCTTTGATGGAATTTAATACAACGTTACGCGTATTACCCCTGACACACACACACACACGCATATACAGGGGTTGAACAAAATAATGGAAACACCTACCATCATGGTATCATAATTATGAAATATCTATAAAACAGTCAAAAGCTTGTTTATATTGATGGCGTTTTTTTACCAGTGTCGCTCAATATGTTTCACTGGAATTACTGTTTCTTTTCAGATATCATCAGAAAAAGGTAATTAAAATTCTTTAAAATGACAGATCTATCGGACTTTCAAAGAGGTCAAATTGGTCGTGCTCGTATGGCAATTGCTAGCGTAACGAAAAGAGCCGAAATATTTGGTGTATCAAGAAGTACTGCCTCGAAAATAATGATTTCCCTTCATTGGAGAATTAATAGTCAAGTTTATTTAAACATTTTATCTTATTAAATTCACCCTATGGTTGCAAAACTGCTTCCAGATGGAAATGCAATTATTGTTGTTGTTGTTGTTATTATTATTACTATTATTGTTGTTAAATTCAAATTACGACAAACGTAAATAAACAAACGAAGTTTGCTTTTAGAAGCGTTGAGTTGACTTAGAAAGTTAAAGAAGTGATTTTAAATTCTCAATCGCAGGATAATGCTAATAATATAGCCTGAACAGGATAAACTACCCCTATTTTGCAGAGAAAAGTGTAGGTGGCTAGCTGTGGACTCGAACTCACATCCCTGTGATTACGCGTAATCACAGGGATGTCAGTTCGAGTCCACAGCTAGCCACCTACACTTTTCTCTGCAAAATAGGGGTAGTTTATCCTGTTCAGGCTATATTATTAGCATTATTGTTGTTGTTTTTGCTGTTGTTATTATTATTATTTAGGTCACTGCCAGGAATCGAACTCAGAATCTTGGGGTTAATAGCCCGCGCTCTTAACCACTACACCATAATAATAACATCGAAAAAGAACCTTAAGAATGAGAACACAGGTTCGATATTTTCCCAAGAAACCTGATGAAGGATAGGCTGGGTATATCAGCCGAAATGTTTTGTCAACAACAAACAAGATGAGGACAAATATCCGTCAAATGTAAATAATATAAATAATGTACATAATTCCTCATCTCATAAATACAGTACTGTAAACTAAATTTGCTTGAAATTTTAAGGTGTTTCAATTATTTTGTCCAACTCCTGTCTCTGTGTGTGTGTATGTGTGCGTGCATGTGTATGAAGTCTATATATACACATATATATACACATATATTGTGCTGTGTGGTAAGTAAATATACACAAGTTGCTCGAACTCTACACACCATGTGCTAGAGGGTTCCAAACTGATTTTTATCGGCGCCAAGAGGGCTTTCTCGTGACGTCGAAGACATTAGTGGTATTAGGGGACTATTGTTGACGCACGCATCGATAGTGTTGGCTCGATCAGTAGGAAAGTAAACTCACGTCTCATAGATCTGGTTAAGCGTTTTCAGTTGGCGGATCGTTATAGACTTGACTATCCGAACGTCCCAGAGTGGACCTGGATGAGTGGCGACGGATGGTTCAAGTCTTATTTAAATAAATTAGTGATAAATATTAGAGACAAGGGATCTTTTTTAAAACGGGGGCCACATTTTTCATTAATGTTTTACGTAGTGTTTTTGGTACCGAAAGAATTTCAAACTTCGTATACTTATCTATTTTGTGTTATAGAACAGAAAAATATTTTTGTATTCGAATTTATTTCATGTAAAAAATTGTCTTATTTCGATAATTTCAACCAATCACTGACGTCCATTCAGCCGATATACATTAAGTGCCGACTACATAAACAAACGATTCTTCGTTTTATTTGCTTTTTTCATTTTAAATTTGCTTTAACCGTAACCCTAACCCTAACCCTAACCCTAGGGTTAGGGTTAGGGTTAGGGTTAATTGCTTCAGAATCGTTTGTTTATGTAGTCGGCGCTTAATGTATATCGGCTGAATGGACGTCAGTGATTGGTTGAAATTACAGAAATACGACAACTTTAACATGGAATAATTTATGGATTTCTTTTTTTTTAAGAAGACTAAGAGAAAAAGATGTTTTATATGACACATTCTACCAGTGTTCCAAGTTTCAAAGTGTTTCGTTAATGAAAAATGTGGCCCCCGTTTTAAAAAAGATCCGAGACAAGTCTAGTTTTAGTTGTCCACAGCTTATCCAGGTGTCCTACACTGACCATAGAATAGTTAAGTGTAGACTGTATATAGATAGTACACTTAAGAAAGGACCCGGCTACTGGAAGCTGAACAAGTCTATTTTGACATGTGAGGCATACCGTATCCGGATTAGGGAGTTATTACAGATGGCGTTAACCGGTGGTGGTTCGCCCTCAAAAGAGCCATTGGTTTCGAGTCCATTAGGTTTAGCAAACAGCTAAGACTAGATAGGGCTAGAATAGAAGGGATAAGTTAAGGATTTAGAGAAGGCCTTGAGGTTGGGCTCTGCATCTCACATTCTGGTGGCGAGAAAGGTATTGGACCGTGTGGGAAAGCTGAACTTCGACCGTGAGGGCTTTGTTATTTGAACTGTTGCCCTCATTAAGAGGAGAAAAAAACACAATATAGGTTTCCCGTTTTGAGGGATTAATTTATGCTGTAGAATTTATTTATTTTTGAACTGTTATCCTCGTTAAGAGGAAAAAAACACATACAGGTTTCCCGTCTTTAATGTGTTCTGTGCTGTGTGGGAAAGCTGAACTTCGGCCGTGTGGGCTTTGTTATTTGAGCTGTTGTCCTCATTAAGGGGATAAAAAACACAATATAGGTTTCCCGTTTTGAGTGATTAATTTATACTGTAGGGTTTATTTATTTTTGAACTGTTATCCTCGTTAAAAGGAAAAAAACACTGCATAGGTTTCCCATCTTTGACGTGTTCTGTGCTGTGTAGGAAGACGAAACTTCAGCCGTTGTAGGCTTTATTGTTTGAAATATTGTCCTCATTATGAGGGGGAAAAAGTGATTATAGGTTTCCCGTTTTGGAAAAGTAAGCTCGTTACAGGCTCTACTACTTAGCTGTCCACAGCTCGTCCAAGTAGCTTACACTGACCATAGAATGATCAAGTGTACACTGGACGCAGATAGTACAGTTAAGAGAGGATCCGGTTATTCGAAGATGAACAAGTCTAGTTTGACTTGCGGGATCTTACCGTAGCCGGATTAAGGGATTAGTACAGAGGGTGTTAACCGTCGCTGTGGTTAATAACCGATGGTGGTTCGCTGTGAAGAGTGCCATTAGTTTTGAGTCTATTAGGTTTAGCCGTCAGCTAAGACTAAATGGGGCAAGAATAGAAGGGAAACTAGTTAAGGACATAGAGGGAGCGTTGAGGTTGGGCTCTGCATCTCACATTTTGGCAGCGAGAAGGGCCTTGGACCGTCACCTCAAAGCCAATCACGAGGGGTGCAGAGTTCAGAGCTAAAGTGCACGCATTGGGCCGTGACGGAATTAATGTTGCCGGATCGGCCCGTGCGGTAAAAAGCCAGGGTGGCAATGATGCCATAATTAGGTCTTTCGTCGACGAAAACGGACGTTAGGTCGAAGGACCGGACAAGATGTGTGAAGCGCTTTACACGCACTTTGCCGAGTTGTTCGGGAGGGGCGCGACGCTGGATCATGGTGAGGCCCTTAGTGACTTCCTGTCTCTCAGCACGAGAGGCTGAGTGCTGTGAGGGGCCAATTACAGCCGAGGAAGTAATCGAGGTGTTCGGCGGGTGCCCCGGGGAGAAGTCGCTGGGTCTCGATGGTCTGCCCTATGAGTTTTATAAAAGCATGCCAGATTTGTTCGGGCACCTGCTGGATGGAGTCTACGCCAACTGGCAGCAGAATGGGAGAATTTCCAAATCTTCGAGTCGGGAGTGGGGGCGCTGGTCAGAAAGGACCCGAGCAAGGGGGACGGTATAGGTAATTTCAGGCCCATAACTCTGCTAAACACAGAGTTAAAGATGTTGGCCAAGTTGTTGGCAAAATGGTTGCTGCGGGTCGGGGATAAGCTTGTCGGGGAAGCGCAAACTTGCGCCATCCCGGGCAGGTCGATCCACGACAATCTGCACCTTATACACTATTTCTTAGAAAGGGGTTGGAAACTTTCTGGCGCAGGGGGAGGACTGGTGCATTTAGACCAGTCTAAAGCATTTGATAGGGTCGACCATCGGTACTTAACGGCGGTCCTCGAGGAGGCTGACCTGGACCCGACCTTACACGGTTGGATCGCTGCTTTGTATAGCGACATCGAGTCTGTCGTCAAGGTGAACGGTTTCTTTTCGAAACCAAATAGGATCGAGCGTTCAGTTCGTCAGCGATGTCTCCTGTCTGCGCTTCTGTATCTGTTGGCTCTTGGGTCATTGCTGCGGAAGTTGGAGGCACTAGGGGGTGTACCACATGATCTATAGTGTGGAAGAGGAGCTACAGCTTATGCGGATGACATCTCCGTCATCGTGGCTGATGAGGGTCAGCTTCCTGCCGTGAAAGAGGCCATCAAAAGGAGCAAAATTAACAGGGATAAGTCACTCGGTTTGCAACTCGGCACTTGGAGGGGCAAGCAGATGACGTCCAATAACGTCGTGGGACGTTGGACGGAAAGCCCTGTTTAGTTGCTAGGAGTCTGGTTTGGTTTAGACCTTCAGATAGAGAAAAGTTGGAGTGAGGTACCCAGCAGGGTGACTGTTCTAACCCAGACTTGGTCTGGGCGGGCGTTATCCTTGCTAGGAAGGGCGGAGGTGGACGACCAATGTTGGCAACAGGACTTCTACCACGGATTTCTATAGCGGGTTCGTGGAGTTTATGTCTGAAGGCGCCTTTTGGGGAGACCCTAGGCTACGATGAAAATCAGTTGGTCAACCTGTTCGGGCCGGGGTATCTGGATAATTACCAGAAATCCCTAGCCTCGCAGTGTTTCCGTGCGGTGTTACCTGTTCATGATAACTTATCAAGGCACGGGAGTGCCGTCTTGCCGACATGCCCACGATGTAAGCAGGGTAGGGAAACCGTCGTGCACAAATTCGTGGAGTGTCCGGAGTTATCGGGACTGATAGCTTTCGTCGAACAACTACTGTCAGTGATGGGAAGAGTAAAGCTATCAGCTGAGTCTATCATCGAGATTGTGCTGCCTCCTTCCCTCAACAGAGAAAGGAAGGCTTGTTTTTCCTGCATAGTAGCCATACTGAAAGAGACAGTATGGTAGACGCGTATGAAACGTATTGTGACAGGCAACTTCGTCTCCGGCCAGAGATTGGTCAACTTTTTTTAGTTATCACGTCGGTAGTAAGATTAGGCTGGTGGAGAGGAGACGTCTGCCACGTGATATGATTGTAAAAAGGTGGAAGACGGTAGTGCACAAGCTGGGTATGAGTGACACCAGGTAGGTGAGGCCGAGTTTGGAAGTAAAACTTCTACCCGGATGGCTGGAAGTCTGTCCTTTAAATCGGATTTTTATATATTTTTAAACGTAATAAAATTGATCATGTATAAACTCATCCGAATTTTCACGTGTAATTTCCAATCGTAAAGCTACTTCACCGTCTATGTTTGTCTGTCCTGTTTTGTCCCCTCTCTGTAAATGCCTAAATGGCAAATTTCTTGAAATAAAGTATCTCGCTTCCGAGCCTGCGTCGGTCTATTCGCTGCATTGATTTTTAACAAGACGGACAGAATTTTATGAGCTGCTTGGCAGCGGTTTGTCGGTGAGTGTTGTACGGGTGGAAACGAATGTATTCGGACCTTAGCGAGTGTGAGCTGTCCTCATCGGAGGAGGATTTCGTCAAGGCAGCAAATAGAATGGATGAGCATTTGAAAAGAGTAAAGAGTTTTGATGAAGCTGCAGAGACGAAGAAAACGGAAGTGGACCTAATTGAACTGAAGGAGCTGTGTAAGATGACACAGAAGGTGGGTGGTGATGTAAAGTTATTACCCCTGAAAAGGGTTATGCAAAAAAAAAGACCATCACCTACAAGGTGTATGCAGTGGAGAAAAGGAAGGTGGAGCGGATCGGGATGGAAATAGTAGAAAAAGCTCAGAAGGGGCTTTCGAAGGAAGTGACGTATATAGCCAAACGAAATGGACATGGGACGGTGGTTGTCCAGTTTAGGACAGCGGAGGAGACGAAGAAGCTGGTGAGCACAACTGTAAAAACGGAAGAACTAATACTTCTACCCACGTACCTTGGAAGAAAGACTTCTATGGTGAGGGTAGAAGGAATTCCGCCGCATATAGAAGTGGCTTGGGTAGCGGCAGCCGTCCTCGCTGGAAGTGAGGAGGCGGTGGAGGTCCTCCAAGCCACAGAGACGGAGGAAGGAGGATTTAAAGGGAAAAAAATTAGAAATTATCATAGATGCAGAGGCGAACCTGCTAGAAAATTTGGCGGAGATGGTGAGGTTGGGAGAAATAGTATTGAGAGTATGAGTAGAGGGCAGAGCACCACTTTGTTTTAGATGTGGCCAAAAGGGCCACATTAGAGCATACTGCCCTCTACAAAGGACAATGGCTGAGGATGCATTGTGGAGATGGAGGGGAAGAGAGAGGGAGAAAAGACAGAAGAAGGAAAGGAGAAAAAGGAGAAAGAATGGAAAGCTACAGAGAACAGAAGGAGTAAGAGGAAAACAAAGAAAAGACACTGAGTATGATGTGGTACCCCAGTTCAATTTCATCCCACCCAAGACCACTCAGATTCACCTTCCCCATACAGACACCACACCAACCCACCCCGTTTTCCCACAAGAAAAAAAAAAGAAAAAGAAAGAACAGATACCAGAAAATTTAGAAGACCCCACTCCCGGTGCAAAAGGTTATGAATGCATGGAGGAGAGAACGATGCCATTAAGTGATGGAGAAAGAGGAAAAAGGTTTGGACTGAAGGAAAAAAAGGAGTTTGGACCCAGTGGCAGCGAGTGGCGTTACTCAGTGTGCGGTGAGTAGCACACTCTTCATAATATCATTTTCAGATATCATTCATGTTATCATATTTTTAATTTGTTATTCACGTGCATTTTCATGTATCATTCATTATATCATATTTTATTTTTATATTTTTAAAGGTTATATGTCTCTATATGTGTCGTAGTGTCCCCCTCTGTGTATTGCGTTTATGGCAAAAAATATTGAAGTAGCTTCCGTAGCCATTGCGCATGCGTTGACTAGTTGATTTCTGGATTGTACATTGACAAGACGTATTTTTGAGGCCGTCTTGAAGTGAAGACAAGTTGAAAGCGTGTCTGTAAGGTAGGCATCTTTTTTTGTTTTTTTTTTCTGGGGATTTAGTGTGGTTTGTGGTTTGGTATTGGTTTTTATTTTTTCAAATAGAAAATCTCACCGAGTCCCGGGCATTTGTCTACCTGCAGTCGCGCCAAGAGACTGTTTGTGAACTTGTTTGTGGCAACATATCTCGCCTCAAAATTTGTTTCACCCCGAGTTCATAGTTTTTCTGTTCACTAAACTGTTTCGAATTGGAAGTTGTTGCATATCCGTTCGAGGAATATTGTGAAAATTTGGATTGTTGCTGTTTTAGAAGCAAAGTGTACGCTTGTGAACAACACAACAAGAATTTATTGGATTCTACACGACTGAGTAGCAAGTTAGAGTCGGGCTGGAGTACTGGTGTAGCCCGGATTATTCTGCTGTGGATTTTTGTGTTGTGTTTTTTGTTCTTTCTCCCTTCATTTTTGCATGAGCTGTTTTTTTTCTTTTTTGATCTGTTGTTTTTCTTGTTTCTACTGAACCATTTTACTTCAGACTTTTTTTTTTGTTGATTCTTGAGGATCACCAGCCCAACCACCACCCCCACCACCACCACCCCACCCCCGTCGGTGTCGGACGTGTTTTTGGAGTGTTGCTGTTGAAATTATTGTTGTCGTGTCGAATATTTGCGAATTGTCGAAAATTGTTAAATTGTTGAACTGTTCATACTCTTTATGCTTTTTCCCGCTGACGAGAGAAAGGAATTGTTTGTGTAAAGCCATTTTTGGATCATTACATGCTAAAAAAATTGAGCTTTTTAAAGTCGTTGTAGGCTTATCGTTGCAGCCCGTCCCCCAGCGGGGGTGGGATCTGAACTGTTATTTATTTTGAACTGTTATCCTCGTTAAGAGGAAAAACAACATCATAAGTTTCCCATTTTGGGGGATTAATTTATGCTGTAGGATTTATCTATTTTTGAACTGTTCTCCTCGTTAAGAGGAAAAGACACAACATAGGTTTCCCATCTTTAATGTGTACTGTGCTGTGTGGGAAAGCTGAACTTCGACCGTGCGGGCTTTCTTATTTGAACTGTTGTCCTCATTAAGAGGGAAACAAACACAATATAGATTCCCCGTTTTGAGGGATTAATTTATGCTGTAGGATTTATTTATATCTGAACTGTTATATTCGTTAAGAGGAAAAAACACAACATAGGTTTCCCATCTTAAATGTGTTCTGTGCTGCGTGGGAAAGCTGAACTTCGGGCGTGTGGGCTTTATTTGAACTGTTGTCCTCATTGAGAGGGGAAAAAACATAATATAAGGTTTCCCGTTTTGAGGGATTGATTTATGCTGTAGGATTTATTTATTTTTGAACTGCTATCCTCGTTAAGAGGAAAAAACACATATAGGTTCCCTGTCTTTAATGTGTTCTGTGCTGTGTGGGAAAGCTGTGTATTGCCTTTATGGCAAAAATATTGAAGTATCTTCCTTAGCCATTGCGCATGCGTTGACTAGTTGATTTCTGGATTGTACATTGACAAGACGTATTTTTGAGGCCGTCTTGAAGTGAAGACAAGTTGAAAGCGTGACTGTAAGGTAGGCATCTGTTTTTGTTTTTCTGGGAATTTAATGTGGTTTGTGGTTTGGTATTGGTTTTTATTTTTTCAAAGAGAAAATCTACTGAGTCCCGGACATTTGCCTACCTGAAGTCGCGCTAAGTGATTGTTTGTGAACTTGTTTGTGGCAACATATCCCGCCTCAAAATTTGTTCACCTCGACTGGATAGTTTTTCTGTTCACTAAACTGTTTCGAATTGGAAGTTGTTGCATATCCGTTCGAGGAATACTGTGAAAAATATGGATTGTTGCTGTTTTACAAGCAAAGCGTACGCTTGTGAGCAACACAACCAGGATTTATTGGATTCTACAAGACTGAGTACCAGGTACGAGTCGGGCTGGAGTACAGGTGTAGCCCGAATTGTTCTGCTATGGATTTTTGTGTTGAGCTGTTTTTTTTTCTTTCTCTCTTCATTTTTGCATGAGCTGTCTTTTTTTTATTGATCTGTTGTTTTTCTTGTTTCTACTGAACCATTTTACTTCAGACGTTTTTTGCTGATTCTTAAGGATCCCCCACCCCACCCCCGTCGGTGTCGGACGTGTTTTTGGAGTGTTGCTGTTGAAATTATTGTTGTCGTGTCGAATATTTGCGAATTGTCGAAAATTGTTAAATTGAACTGTTCATATTCTTTATGCTTTTTCCCGCTGACGAGAGAAAGGAATTGTTTGTGTAAAGCCATTTTTGGATCATTACATGCTAAAAAAATTGAGCTTTTTAAAGTCGTTGTAGGCTTATCGTTGCAGCCCGTCCAACAGCGGGGGTGGGATCTGAACTGTTATTTATTTTGAACTGTTATCCTCGTTAAGAGGAAAAACAACATCATAAGTTTCCCGTTTTGGGGGATTAATTTATGCTGTAGGATTTATCTATTTTTGAACTGTTCTCCTAGTTAAGAGGAAAAGACACAACATAGGTTTCCCATCTTTAATGTGTACTGTGCTGTGTGGGAAAGCTGAACTTCGACCGTGCGGGCTTTCTTATTTGAACTGTTGTCCTCATTAAGAGGGAAAAAAACACAATATAGATTCCCCGTTTTGAGGGATTAATTTATGCTGTAGGATTTATTTATATTTGAACTGTTATATTCGTTAAGAGGAAAAAACACAACATAGGTTTCCCATCTTAAATGTGTTCTGTGCTGCGTGGGAAAGCTGAACTTCGGGCGTGTGGGCTTTATTTGAACTGTTGTCCTCATTGAGAGGGGAAAAAACATAATATAAGGTTTCCCGTTTTGAGGGATTAATTTATGCTGTAGGATTTATTTATTTTTGAACTGCTATCCTCGTTAAGAGGAAAAAACACATATAGGTTCCCTGTCTTTAATGTGTTCTGTGCTGTGTGGGAAAGCTGTGTATTGCCTTTATGGCAAAAATATTGAAGTATCTTCCTTAGCCATTGCGCATGCGTTGACTAGTTGATTTCTGGATTGTACATTGACAAGACGTATTTTTGAGGCCGTCTTGAAGTGAAGACAAGTTGAAAGCGTGACTGTAAGGTAGGCATCTGTTTTTGTTTTTCTGGGAATTTAATGTGGTTTGGTATTGGTTTTTATTTTTGCTGATTCTTAAGGATCCCCCACCCAACCCCCGTCGGTGTCGGACGTGTTTTTAGAGTGTTGCTGTTGAAATTATTGTTGTCGTGTCGAATATTTGCGAATTGTCGAAAATTGTTAAATTGTTGAACTGTTGATATTCTTTATGCTTTTTCCCGCTGACGAGAGAAAGGAATTGTTTGTGTAAAGCCATTTTTGCATCATTACATGCTGAAAAATTGAACATTATAAAGCTGTTGTAGGCTTACCGTTGCACGCCGCACCGCAGCCGGGGTGGGATCTGAACTGTTATTTATTTTTGAACTGTTATCCATGTTAAGACGAAAAACACATCATAAGCTTCCCGTTTTGAGGGATTAATTTATGCTGTAGGATTTATTTATTTTTGAACTGTTATACTCTTTAAGAGAAAAAAAGCACATATAGGTTTCCCGTCTTTAATGTGTTCTGTGCTGTGTGGGAAAGTTGAACTTCGGCCGTTGTAGGCTATATTATTTGAACTATTGTCCTCATTATGAGGAGAAAAAAGAGATTATAGGTTTCCCGTTTTGGAAAATTAAGCTCGTTACAGGCTCTGCTACTTAGCTGTCCACAGCTCGTCCAAGTAGCTTACACTGACCGTAGAATGATTAAGTGTACACTGGACGCAGGTAGTACAGTTAAGAGAGGATCCGTCTATTCGAAGATGAACAAGTCTAATTTGACTTGCGGAATCTTACCGTAGCTAGATTAAGGGATTAGTGCAGAGGGCGTTAACCGACGCTGTGGTTAACAACCGATGGTGGTTCGCCGTCAAAAGAGCCATTCGTTTTGAGTCTATTAGGTTTAGCCGTCAGCGAAGATTAGATAAGGCCAGAATAGAAGGGAAACTAGTTAAGGACCTATAGGGGGAGCTGTGGTTGGGCTCTACATCTCACATTTTGGCAGCGAGAAGGGCCTTGGACCGTCACCTCAAAGCCAATCACGAGGGGTGCAGAGTTCGGGCTAAAGTGCGCGCATTGGGCCGTGAGGGAATTAACGTTTCCGGATGGGCCCGTGCGGTAGAAACCCGGCGTGCCAATGATGCCACAATTACGTCTCTTGTCGATGAGGATGGGTGTTCGGACGAGGGACGGGACGAGATGTTCGAGACGCTTCAGAAGCACTTTGCCGAGTTGTTCAGGAGTGGTGGGACGCTGGATCATGGCGACGCCCTTAGGGACTTCCTGTCTAGCGGCCCGCGTCTCTCGGCATGAGAGGCTGAGTGCTTTGAGGGGCCAAACACGGCCGAGGAGGTGATCGAGGTTCTGGGCGAATGCCCAGGGAAGAGGTCACCGGGTCTCGACGGTCTGCTTTATGGATTGTACAAAAGTATGCCAGACTTGTTCGGGGTACTGCTGGCGAGCGTCTGCGGCAATTGGCAGCAGAATGGGAGAATTCTCGAATCTGCGATCCGGTTGGGGGGGGGGGGGGGTGACGTTGATCAGAAGGGCCCGAGCAAGGGGGACGAATTAGGGAACTTCTGTTTGTCTGTCCTTGTTCCTCCCCTCTTTGTAATGGCTTTATAGCAAATGCTTACGAAATAAAGTAGCTTGCTTAGCAACCAGAAGTTTCCGGGTTCAGTCCCACTGCGTGGCAGCTTGGACAAGTGTCTTCGAACTATAGCTTCGGGCCGACCAAAGCTTTGCGAGAGGATTTATCAGGCGGAAACTAAAAGAAGCCTGCTTT